>NW_022436976.1:17940657-17993488 GCF_009761245.1 Sapajus apella | reverse complement strand
AAAACTAACCAGTTCTCAAGTAGAATGGTAGTTTTTTTTTAAAAAATCTAGTATGCTGGTTTGTACTGGGAAGTCATTGCTCTCAGACCCTCTCAACTGACAGGGCAAAGAAATACATGCATATATACTGGGTCTTGTCTACACAAATATCTATAAATATTTCTATCTATATTTTTGTCTATATTAAGTTAAATATGAGTTCTTACTGATGCCTCTGACTATACCCGTTACTTTATGCATCATTCTAGCCAACCTCTTGCAGATCTCAAAATTTCCGTTCCAACAATGAGACATCTAACTCCCCACCTTCTGCCATGTTTACTTAGTCATCCAATCCTGGTACATATCAGAACTGTTAACTGTATCCCTTAGAGACTTGTTGAATGACTTTGATCAAAATGCTGATAGTGATATGGACAATGCTGTCAGGTGCATGCATGTTAATGATTATTATTTATCTTGAAGAATTAGCCCTTTTATTATTATGTAATGTCCCTGATAATTTATCCCTGATGATTTTCCTTGTTCTAAAGTCTGATTTGTCTGAAACTAACAAAGCTACTCAACTTTCTCTTGCTTAGTATTATTATGGTATACGTGATATGGTCTCTATCACTTTACTTCTAAACTATTTGTGCTTTTATATTTTAAATGGTTTTTTTGTAAACAATATATAGTTAGGTCTTCTTCTTTACTCTGACAGTCTCTGTCTTTTAATTTATATATTCGAACCATTCACATTTTAATATGATTATGGACATAGTTACTATAATAAGTATTATGTTTGTAACTGCTTTCTATTAATTGTACTTTTTCTTTGTTTTTTTATTTTTCCCCTCTATTTCTGCCTTCTCTAGTTGTAGAGCATTGTATGTCATTCCATTTTTCTTCTCTTTTAGTACAAAAGTTACAATTTTTAAAATTATAATATTTGCCCTAGAATTTGCAAAATATATTTATAACTAATCTGTTCACCTTTAAATAAGACTATATCACTTTACATTCAATGCAAGTACTTATAACATAGTATTACCAATTCATTCCCCCCGTTTATAGTATTGGTGTTATACATTTCATTCATCCATATGCTATAATTGCCCAATACATGGTTAATATTATTACATTGAATGGTTATCTATTAGATCAATGAAGAATGAGAAAATAAAATATTTTACCTTCATTTATTCTATCTCTAGCATTCTTCTTTTTTTCATTTCTTTCTCATTTTTTCTTTTTTTCATATCTTTATTTTTTCTTTTTTTAACTTTTATTTTACATTCAGGGGCACATGAAGTTTTGTTATATAGGTAAACTTGTGTCATGGGGTTTGTTGTACAGATTATTTCATCACATAGGCATTAAACCCAGTCCCAACAGTTAGCTTTTCTGCTCCTTTTCCTCCTCCCACCATCCACTGTCAAGTAGAGTCCAGTGTCTGTTGTTTCCTTCTTTGTCTTCGTAAGTTCTTACACTTCAGCTCCCACTTATAATTGAGAACATACAATATTTGGTTTTCTGTTCCTGCATTAATTTGCTAAGGATAATAGCCTCCAGCTCCATTCATGTTTCTGCAAAAGACAGGATCTCATTCTTTTTTATGGCTGCATGGTATTCCATGGTGTATGGATACCACATTTTCTTTATCCAGCTTGCCATCAGTGTGCATTTAGTTTGCTTCCATGTCTTTGCTATTGTGAATAGTGCTGCAACGAAAATTCATATGCATTTGTCTTTATGGTTAAATGATTTATATTCCTCTGCGAATATACCCTGTAATGGGATTGCTGGGTCAAATGGTAATTCTGCTTTTAGTTCTTTGAGGAATTGCCATGCTGCTTTCCACAATGGTTGAACTAATTTGTATTTCTACCAACAGTGTATAAGTCTTCCCTTTTTCTCTGCCACCTCAGTAGCATCAGTTACTTTAAAAATTTTTTAATAATAGGCATTCTGACTGGTGTAAGATGGTATTTCATTGTGGTTTTGATTTGTATTTCTCTAATGATAAATTATATTGAGCATTTTTTCACATGCTTGTTGGTCACATTTGTCTTCTTTTGAGAAATGACTATTCATGTCCTTTGCCCACTTTTCAATGAGGTTGTTTTTCGCCTGTAAATTTAAGTTCCTTCTAGATACTGAATATTAGACTTTTGTCAGATGCATAGTTTACAAGTGTTTTCTCCCATTCCATTGGTTGTCTGTAGTCTGTTAGTAGTTTCTTTGGCTATGCAGAAGCTCTTAATTAGATCCCACTTGTCAACTTTTGCTCTTGTTGCAATAGCTTTTGGTGTCTTTGTCATAAACTATTTGCCCTTTTTTGTGTCCAGAACTTAGTGCCTAAGTTGTCTTCTAGGGTTTTTATAGCTTTGTGTTTCTTTCATTTATTTTTAATTTTTTTAAATTTTATTTCTTGTTCAGGGGTACATGTGTAGGTTTGTTATAAAGTAAACACATTTCAAGGGTTTGGTGTATGTTTTGTTTTGACACCCAGGTAATAAGCATAATACCTGATAGTCTTTCGATCCTCACCCTCCTCTCACCCTCCAGCCTCAATTAGGCCTCAGTGTCTGTAGTTCTTTTCTTTGTATCCATAGGTAATAAATGCTTAGCTCCCATTTACAAGTGAGAACATGTGGTATTTTTTTTCTGTTCTACCAAGCCCAGCTCAGCCGTAGAAACCCCCACCCAGGTGGCGCTGAAGGCATTAAGAAGCAGTCACCCAGATAGAACAGCAAGGTGGGACCATCCGGGGACCAATAGCCTTTCGAGCTGAGAGCCTCAGGGGTTGACAGCATTCTGGGCTGAAGTTCTCCAGCAGAGTCTGATCCATATAGTTATTCTCTCTGAACAGGTGATTATTATTAACAAACAGGTGTTCTGTGTTTTCTCATAAAATTAAGATAAACTAGGTAGGCAGCTGGTACCTGCTTACCATCGATCAAGGACAAACTAGAAAGTATTCTCTATGAGGGAGCCATGGGGGCAGGGTCATATATCCCGTTAAAATATATCTGGTTAAAATAAAGAATTGTTTTAACCAGTGTATGATATACATATACTATCTTGCTACTTTAGAATGCCCCAAGTAGTTTTCCACTTCTGGGGGCAGCTAGGCTTTCCTTGCCATCATTTTTCTTAGCAAACAATATAATTTTTTCATATACTCAGCATTGCTCAGCAATCATACACTCAGCATTTCTTAACACTGTTCCTGTGTTAGTTCACTTAGGATAATGACCTCCAACTCCATCCATGCTGCCACAAAGGACATGATGCCATTCTTTTTTATGACTGCATAGTATTCCATAGTGTATAGACACCACATATTCTTATCCAGTCTACTGTTAACGAGCATTTAGGTTGATTCTATGTCCTTGCTACTATGAATACCACTGCAATGAACATACTCATGCCTGCATCTTTATGGTAGAATGATAAATATTCCTTTGGGTGTATACCCCATAATGGGATTGCTGGGTCAAATGGTAATTCTGCTTTGAGTTATTTGAGAAATTGCAAACCTGCTTTCCACAGTGGCTGAACTAATTTGCATTCTCACTAGCAGTTTGTAAGCACTCCCCTTTCTCTGTAACCTTACCAGCATCTGTTGTTTTGACTTTTTAATAATAGCCATTCTGACTGGTATAAGATGGTATCTCATTGTGGTTTTGATTCACATGCCTCTAATAATTGGTGATGTTGAATATTTTTTCATATAATTTTTGGCCGTGTGTACATCTCTTTGAGAAGTATCTGTTCATGCCCTTTATCCCTTTTTTAATGAGGTTATTTTTTGCTTGTAAATATTTTTAAGTTCCTTATAGATTCTGGGTATTAGACCTTTGTTGAACGCATAGTTTGCAAATATTTTCTCCCATTCTGTAGAGTGTCTGTTTACTCAACTGTTTCTTTTTCTGTGCAGAAGTTCTTTAGTCTAATTAGGTCTCATTTGTCAATTTCTTTTTCATTGCAATTGCTTTGGCATCTTCATCATGAAATCTTTGCCAGGGCATACATCCAAATGGTATTTCCTAAGGTTTTTATTAGTTTTTAACAGTTTTAGGTTTCACTTTTTTACAGTTTTAGGTTTTACATTGAAGTATTTAATCTATCTTGAGTTGATTTTTGTATATGGTATAAGGAAGGGGTCTAATTTCAATCTTCTGCATATAGCTAGCCAGTTATCCCAGCACCAATGAGGAGTCCTTTCCCCATTGCTTGTTTTTATGAGATTTATTGAAGTTCAGATGGTTGTAGGTTTGTGGGTTTATTTTGGGGCTCTCTATTCTGTTCCAGTGGTCTATGTGTCTGTTTTTGTACCAGTACCATGCTGTTTTGGTTACTGTAGCCCTGTAGTATCATTTGAAGTCAGTTAATGTAATACCTCCAGATTTGTTCTTTTTCCTTAGTGGCAAAAATTAGTTTTTTTTGCTTGGGCTATGTGGGTTCTTTTTTGGTTTCATATGAATTTTAGGATTATTTTTTCTAGTTCTGTGATGAATAATGGTGGTATTTTGATGGGAATTGCATTGAATTTGTAGAATGGCAGTATGGTCATTTTAACAATACTGATTCTACCCATCCATGAGCATGAGATGTGTTTCCACTTGTTTGTGTTGTCTGTGATTTCTTTCAGCAGTGCTTTGTAGTTTTCCTTGTAGAGGTCTTTCACCTCCTTACTTAAGTATATTCCTAAGTATTTTATTAATTTTTAACATTTTCCAGCTATTGTAAAAAAAAAAAAAAAAGCTGAGTTGTTGGTTTTATTCTTAGCTTAGACACAGTTGGTACATAGCAGGGCTACTGATTTGTGTACATTAATTTTGTAACCTGAATCTTTGCTGAATTAATTTACCAGTTCTAGAAGCCTCTTGGATGAGTCTTTAGGGTTTTCTAGATATATAATCATGTCATTAGCAAACGGCAGTAGTCTGACTTCCTCTTTACTAATTTGGATGCTCTTTAGTTCTTTCTCTTGGATGAGCGCTCTGGCTACGACTTCCAGTACTACATTGAATAGACGTGGTAAGAGTGGGCATCCTTGTCTTGTTCCAGTTCTCAGAGGGAATGCTTTCAACTTTTTCCCATTCAGTATAATGTTGGCCATGGGTTTGTCATACATGGCTTTTATTATCTTAAGGTATGTCCCTTCTATGCTGACTTTGCTGAGAGTTTTAATCATAAAGGGATGCTGGATTTTGTCAAATGTTTTTTCTGCATCTATTGAGATGACCATGTGATTTTTGTTTTTAATTCTGTTTATTTGATGTATCTCATTTATTGACTTGCGTATGTTAAACCATTGCTGGTGTGAAATCCACTTGATCATGATGGATTATCTTTTTGATATGCTGTCATATTTGGTTAGCTAGTGTTTTGTTGAGGATTTTTGCATCTATGTTCATCAGGGATATTGGTCTGTATTTTTGTTTGTTTGTTATATCCTTTTCTGGTTTTGTTATCAGGGTGATACTGGCTTGATAGAATGATTTACGGAGGATTCCCTCTTTCTCTATCTTTTGGAATAATGTCAACAGGATTAGTACCAATTCTTCTTTGAATGTCTGATAGGATTCAGCTGTGGCTCAGTCTGGTCCTGGACTTTTTTTCCTTAATTACTTTTAAATTACCATTTCAATCCTGCTGCTTGTTGTTGGTTTAATCTAGAAAGGTTGTACATTTCCAGGAATTTATTCATCTTCTCTAGGTTTTCTAGTTTATGTGTGTAGAGGTGTTCATAGTAGACTTGAATGATCTTTTGTATTTCTGTGTTATTGGTTGTAATTTCCCCTGTTTTATTTCTAATTGAGATTATTTGAAACTTCTCTCTTCTTTTCCTGGTGAATCTCAAAAATGGTCTATCAATTTTATTTATCCTTTTAAATAACCAGATTTTTCTTTCATTTATCTTTTATATTGTTTTGTTTCAATTTCATTTGGTTCTGTTCTGATCTTGTTTATTTCTTTTCTACTAGGTTTGGGTTTGGTTTGTTCTTGTTTCTCTAGCTTCCTTAGATGTGACCTTATATTGTCTATATGTGCTCTTTCAGGCTTTCTGATGTAGGCATTTAATGCTATGAACTTTCCTCTTAGCACCACCTTTGCTGTATCTCAGAGGTTTTGATAGGTTATGTCACTATTATTGTTCAATTCAAATAATTTTTAAAGTTTCCATCTTGATTTCATTGTTGACTATTGTTGACCCAATGATCATTCAGGAACAAGTTATTTAATTTCCATGTATTTGCATGGTTTTGAAGATTCCTTTTGGAGATGATTTCCAATTTTATTCCACTAAGGTCTGAGAGGGTACTTGATATAATTTCACTTTTCTTAAATTTACTGGGACTTGTTTTGTAGCCTATCATATGGGAGTGTCTTTCTCAGGCCACTGGACTTATGCTTCCAGGGGAATTATGGCTCCCTTTTCTGTGTTATGCAGGTCGCCAGGAAAGTGGGGAAAGCTGGCAGCTACAGGACCCACCCAGCTTCCATGCAGCCCAAAAGGCTGATCTCACTCCCACTGTGCCCTCCCAATGGCACCCAATTTATTTCCAGATAGTGGGTGAGCAGGGCTGAGAACTTGCTCCATGCTCCTAGACTCCTAGCTGAGAAAGCAAACAAGGTTTTTAGGTTTTGTGCCTCCATTCCTGCAGTGGCTTCTGTGCTGTGTCTGCACTCCTGATTCACCCCCTCCTCTGAGTTCTGTCAGGGAAACTTCATGTTCAGTTGAAATTGTTATTATGCTCAACTGGAAGTTTTTCTTCTCCATGTGGTGTTTTCCCAGTTCCTCTGGCAGCCGTCCCCAAAGATCTCTTGAGACAAAGTCAGAAATGGTTTCCCTGGGGACCAAGAAAACCTACAGGGCTCTTCCTGCTGCTGCTTCTTCTATCCTTGTATTTTGCTTAGCTCTCTAAATTTGTCTCAGCTTCAGGCAAGGTCAAATTCTTCTCCTGTGATCTGGACCTTCAGGTTCCCCAGTAAGGGTGTGTGTTTAAGCAAGGATGACCCCCTTTCACACTTTGGGCACTCACAGTTTTTTGGCTATCTTGCAGGTCCTGCGGGAGCAATCCACTTCCTTCAAAACGGTCTGTGGATTGTCTCAGCTTTCCTGGTATGTTCCTGTGGTAGTTCTTGGAGCAAAAGTTCATGATGTGAGTCTCTGTATGCTGCTCTGTTCATACGAGTAGGAGCTCCAATTTGGTCCTGCCTTCTATCTGCCATTTTTCTCCTCCTGCCTGGCTTCTAGTGCAGAGCATGAGTAGAATTATCTGCCCTGCCATCAGGACATTTCCCAGGACAATAAGAACCGCACCCTTTGACTTAGTCTACACAGAAGTGGGACCATGCTGTTGAAAGGTCTAACAGATGTTGCCTGCCTGGCTACCAGTGGCAGAAGTGGGTGGAGCCACACACTCTGCCATCTGGGTACCACCCAGGTCAACAGAAGGCTGTACCATCCAGCTGAGTTCAGACAGAAGTGGGACCACTGAGTCAGAAGTATTGCCTGCCTGGATACCAGTGGCTGAGGTGAGTGGAGAATCTGGTTGAGTTCAGGCTGAAGTGAGTCCACTGGGTTAGAAGCCATCAGCCTGTTCTGTCAAGGTGTGGGTAGAGCAAGCTTACTGTTCCCAAGCACCATATTTGTGGCCTCTGCTAGGGTTATGGTATCAGTGCTTGTCTGCTCTGGGGCCCAAGGCTTGTAGAGGCCCCCTTAGACTCATGAGTTGACCCTGCAAAACATCTAGGTTGTTCTCTGTCTCAGTCTAGAAGCATGGTTGGGGGATGTAGGCAGGAAAGGGGGATTCTCCCATTCCCAGTCTCACACTAGTCCCTTTGAAGAGTGTGAATCCCCTATAGGGCTCTCACTCACTCACTCTTTCCCATGTTAACGAGGTTCTCCTGGCTCCATGCTGATTCCAGACAGGCTGGCACCCAGCTTCACTCCTCTCTGCTCTCTGTGTCCCTAGCTGCCTTGATGGATCTTAGCATGGTTTCTTAGATGATTGGCCTACAGGATCGGTGTTCACAAGCCCATCTTCTTCCTCTTCATGAGAGCAGTGCACATGAGCTGCTTTTAGCCCACCACATTTGCCCCCTTCACCAAGTATCTTTTCTTTATTTAAATCTGAATTTTGACCTATATTATTTTTCTTCTCCTTGAAAAATTTCTTTTAACACTCCTGCTGGGCAGGTGTAATAATGATACATTTCCATTGTGTATCTGAGAAACTATTTTCTCCTTCACTTTTAAATAATAATTTTGCTGGATATAAAATTCTAGGATTGCAAGTGTCTTTCTTTCAACATGTTAAATATTTCACTCAAGGTTTTTTTGGTTTTTTTTTTTTTTTTTTGGTCTTGTTTCTGGCAAGACATCTGATGTAATTCTTAGGTAGGTAAGATTTTTCTGTAGGTAATTCTTCTGTAGGTAATATTTTTCCCCCTTCCACCTTTGTTTAAGATTTTCTCTTTGTCTTTGTCTTTCTATAGTTTGAATATGATATAGCTAGGTTTATATTTTTTGGTATTAATATTTATCCTCTTTGGTGTTCCATGAGCTTCCTGGATGTGTGGTTTGGTATCTGTGTAATTTTGGAAAACTCTCATCCATTGTTATTTCAAGTATTTTGTTTCCTATATTTGCTCTCTCTTCTAATTCTAGAATTCCAATTAAATATGTTATACTTTTTTTCATAATAGTCTCACAATTCTTAAACATTCTGTTCCTTTTATTATCATTATTATTTTATTTTGTCTTTGCATTTCAGTTTGTGACATTGCTACTGATGTATCTTCACGTTCACTAATTTTTGTTTCAGCTGTGTCCAGTCTCCTAGCAAGCCTATCAAAACTGTTTTTCAGTTCTATTACGGTACGTCCTCACTTAACATTGATAGGTTCTTGGACACTGCAACTTTAAGTGAATGACATATTGTATGATGAAACCAATTTTCCCATAGGCTAATTGATGTGAACAAGAGTTAAGTTCCTATAGCATAAAGTACCTTGTTTTGCTTAAAGCTGCAATGTCTGAGAACCTATTGACAACATTAAGTAAGAACTTAACTATATATTGTTTTTCATTTATAGCATTTCTTGATTCTTTCCTAGAGTTTCTGTCTCTCTGCTTACATTACCTACCTGTTCTTACATGCTATTTTTTTCAACAGCCCTTCATATTAAACCATTTATTTTAAATTCCCTATCTGATAATTCCAAAATCTGCATCATATCTGAATCTGATGCAGATTTTTGCTTTGTTTTTTTATGTTAAGTGGTTGTTTTCCTTTTTACCTTTTAGTGTGATTTATATATTTTTGTTTACAAGATATATCTAGTAATTACATATATAATTATATCAGTATTCTATATAATCCATATGTAATTATATTGAGTATTATGAAGTCAGATATATTGAGTAATTATAACTAAGATAATTAGGCCTCTGGTATGGAGATTCACTGTTCATCTGGTTACAGGTAGGGCTGTGTTTAATGTTTGGTATAGCTTTAGGTGCCAGAGGGTTTAGTTTCTTCTAGTACCCTTGTTTTATTTTTCTACTCTGTTGTCTTTGCGTTTCTCTTCTAAAATAGTGTTGAAGTTCTTTCAGTTAGAATCTATTTTTGTTAATTTGTATCTCTGTTGATGTACTGATAAAGTATAGTAGAGGAAACAGTTCTATAATCTCACGTTTAAATCTGTTTTTTTAGTGGGCCTGCATCCCTAAGCTTCAGAAGTATTTCTTTGCCTTTATTTTTATTTTTTATTCATCTACATGAAACAGGAATGCTACAGAGAGCTAGAATTGGCTCAGTGCTTTCCCCCAGGTAGATACAACTCTGGTAAAGTTGTTTTTCATTGTTCAACACCCACTTATGAGTGAGAACATGTGGTGTTTGGTTTTCTGTTCTTGTATCAGTTTGCTGAGAATGATGGTTTCCAGTTTCATCCATGTCCCTGCGAAGGACATGAATGGGAGCATCACACACTGGGGCCTGGCGGGTGGGGGGCTAGGGGAGGAATATCGGGGGTGGGGGGATTGGGGATTGATAGCATTAGGAGAAATACCTAATGTAGATGACGAGGTGATGAATACAGCAAACCACTACCATGGCACATGTATACCTATGTAACAAACCTGCATGATCTGTACATGTACCCCAGATTTAAAGTATAATAAATAAATTTTTTTTAAAAAAGTTGTTTCTCCATCCTGGCCACAAACATATTCTCCTACTTTTTTCAGTTTAACTTTAGTTTTACCTTTCACAGTGTTTAATTTAACTTTGTATGTAAAATTAATGTTTACATACTTGCATGTAAAGATTGACATACAATTCCAAGCCACCTACATGATCCAATCACCTCCTACCAGGACCCCACTTCCAAATTGGAAATTACATTTCAACATGAGATCTGGGTGGCAACATAGAGCCAAACCATATCAGATATTAACCTTGATCATGCAGCTGACGTATATATTTGTCAGGTTTCTTCACTATATAATCATTTTCATCAGGTGTTGAGCTAGATTTATTTTTCTTACATAGTGAATCAGGTTTCTCAATGCTATCTACCAATTTGTTAGATGTGTATCTGTAATGGAAAAAAAGTATCGAGAGATTTCTCCCAATCTGAGGGCATGGAGTTTGGGGATAGGGCTGGATGAATGAGGAAAAAACTTCACAGGGACCATGCCATGCCATCTGAAGTGAACTTTGAAGGGAGGAGAGGACATTGGGGAAAGGCATTCCAAGCAGAAGAATGATGCCAACAGAGCTCAGAGACAATAAAGCATCTATGAGTGAAAGAGTATTTGAATTGGAATCCACCCCAGAAATCATCTGTGGTCTAATTACTTCATTTCCTAGGTGAATACTATAATTTGCCCAAGGTTACACAGCTAGAAATTTGTAGAGCTGGGATTCAAACTCAGAAAAAGTGACTTCAGCACTTATTCTGCCAACCACAGACGGAGGTTAGGACCTACTCATGGTGGCCCAGCCAATCATGCACAGCCAGGACAAAGCCATCAGTTCCTGTCTCCCAGTCCCTCTACTTTCACGGTTATACACCCTGAAACATAATTAATGCTCAGAAATCCTATGGGAATTTTAGTGATAGAGTTAACAAAGTCCTCTGGGGTTAAGGGAAATAAGGTTCTGTAAGAATCAGAAATGAGATAGTCTCAGGAGGCACAGAGGATTTATAGACTAGCACTAATTACAGTTTTGAATATACTGCCAGCATAGTCTTCTTAATTAAATGAGCCAGAATTCTTCTTTGGAAACTTTCCTAGAAGATCAGGTCTGTGTAAGTAAATACTTATGCCTTAGAGTCAAAGGAATGCACCAACACCTAAAGCCATCTCTCCCCTTGAGGAAAACAGTGGTGGGAGGAGAGTGGAAATAGCAGAGAAGGACCTTTCCAGGAGTGACATCATATAGCAAATAGAAATAGATTAGGTATTCACACAAAAACACAAATGGATGTGAAAAACATAGTGTTTACTGAAAAACAGTGTGAAAAAGGAATGAGGTATAGGGCAACTCATCATTTTTGTAAATTAAAGAGGTATGCCCAGAAAACATGATTATACATTTTTGCAGGAACACATTCATGCAGCATACATAGTAAGCACATTAGAACAGCTGCCCACAGGAGGCAGGGAAAGACCATAACTAAGCAGACTATACATATATCTTTATATATATTGATTGTGTTTGTGTGTTTATGTTACAATCCTGAGCAATGACAAGGGCAGCAGCATTAAATGATTCCTTTTAGAAGCCCTCAAACCCCTTGGCACTATTCAGATTTCCTCATTTTCTTTTTTTCTAGTGTCCTTTTTCTGTCTCAGGATCCTAATCATGTTACCACATTACATTTAGTAGTCATATCTCCTCGGCTTCCTCTTGGTCATGACAGCTTCTCAGATTTTCCCTGTTTTTGATGATCTTAACAGTTTTGAGGACTAGTGGTCAGGTATTTTGTAGAAATTGGTATTGGAATTGTTTAGTGTTTTTCTCATTATTAGACTGACATAATATATTTTTTGAGGAAGACCACAGATGTACATAATCATTTTCATCATATCGAGAGTACATATGATCAACGAGACTTTTCACTTCAATGTTGTATTAATCTGTTCTTACATTGCTATAAATAAATACCTAAAACTGGGTAATTTATGAGAAAACAGGTCTTAATAGGCTCACAGTTCTGTGGGCTGTACAGGCTTCTGCTTCTGGGGAGGCCTGGGAAAACTTAGAATCATGGCAGAAGGTGAAGGGGAAGCAAGTACATCTTCACATGGCCGGCAGAAGAGAGATAATAAAGGGGGAGATGCTACATACTTTTCAAACACCAGATCTCTTGAGAACTCTATCACAAGACAGCATTAGGGGGATGCTGCTAAACCAACAGGAACCATCCACATGATCCAAGTACCTCCCACCAGGCCTCACCTCCAACATTGAGAATTACAGTTCAAAGTGAAATTTGGGTGGGGACACAGAGCCAAACTATATCAGATACTATCTTTGATCACCCAGCTGAAGTAATATTTGTCAGGTTTCTTCACTATAAAGTTACTTTCTTTTTCTCACTTTCCATATCATACTTGCTGATTACTTACTTTAAAACTTTAAGGCTAATTAACATAATTACAGAGGCCGATGTTAAAAATGAAGTGTTTTCAATTATTAATAACAAGATTTTTAGACAAGATGGAGATGCTTCCTTTTCCCTGCACTAACAGTGGGAGAGATGTTTTCTTCTGGCTCATAAAGCTTGTACAGATAATCTGATTTGATAAAGTCTTAAGTTGACATTTACAAGGATGTTGATATTGTTTTCCTGTGCAATTTGGAGATGTAAATATTTCAAACTTTCCAATTGGCTCTGCTATTTGTTAATATGCAGCTGTTCTTGGACACATAAGGTGAGAATAATTATAGTATATCACAGTAACAATGTAAGAATCAAGGAGACGGATAAGCAAGACACTGAGAATGTTGGAGGAAAGGTCCGTGTCAACATGGCAACTTAAGGACAGCTTCATGGAAGGCTGAACATAAAAGCGTTATTTGAAAAGGTAGAGGAGGCCAGTGGACACCACATGCACTGAGGCAGAAAAGGAAAGAACATGACAAATAGCCAAAGTCTGCCTTGTGAGAGCACAGGGTGTGTAGAACTTGTGTGCCAGGCTAAAGAGTTTGCACTTTATTCTGTAATTCTGAATGTGGAGGACAATGGCATTTTTGGGCAAGGAGAGTAATACGATCGAATCTGAGTTTTAGAAAAATAACTGGCAACTGTCTAAACAAAATTTGAAGGGTAAGAGCTCGGAGAGAAACATAGAGTTATTATTAAAAACTATGAAAAGATGGATACAAAGGAGGGGATATTGAAAATCGTAGTAAAAAATTAGATTATGGAGGCAGAATAGACAGGCCTTGGGGCTAATATCATAGCTAACAGTAGCAGAGGCTGGCAGGATACTTACCAAATCCGTATCTTCTTCCTGGGCACACGGCTGGATTACATTTCCCAGCCCCTCTGGCATTAGGCACGGCTGTGTGACTGACTCTCCAATCAAAACGAACATTGTGGGCGAGTCATGCATGCCACTTTGAGACCTATCCTTCTCCCATCTGACTGAAATGGAGAGAACTTTCAAGGCCATTCTGAGAGTCATGCATAGACTATAATAGAACTATGGGGTAGAAGGAGCTGTAGTTCCCAAATTACTTCCTGGAGAATTACCCAGCCTGCATTGGACTTTGAGACAACTGAGAAATAAACTGTTTCCCTCCTAAGCCTTTATATGCCTGGGTCTATCTGTAATCACAGCAGAGCATGGACTACCCTAACCAAATAGATGTTGATCCTGTGAAGTGGGTGCTCCCATAACAGAAAACTAAAGCATGAGTCATGGGCTGGTGAGGAGAAAAAATATGAGAGACGGGAAAGGCTGAGGAGCCCTGTATTGCTATTTGCAAACTATTTGATAAAAAGGTTGCCTGCCTAAAGTTCTAGAGAAGTGATTGTAAAGTCAGAGAGATAGTGCGTGTTGGCCACTATGGCTGCTTTGAGTAAGATACTACAAGACAAAGGTGTGCTTGGGCAAAAATTGTCTGTGGCAAGCAGAGATGGAAGGAAACAGAGAACGTCTAATGCTGGGCTTTGAATAGATAAGGAAAAACTTCTAGATTCTGAATAAAAAGAAATAAGATACAGGAAGCCAGAAAAGTCCATTAGATTCACTTGGTGATAGAGATAAGATGAAGGGTATTGCTGTCTCATGAGCCTGCTAGCTTCAAGGTAGTGAGAGAGGCATGGTGGGGGTTGGGGGTGGGGGGTGCGAGGGGGGCGGGGGGAGATAGAGAAAGAAAGCATATTTAAAGGGTACATCAGAAAAGAAGTGCTGGTTCATTTAATGGCACAGGAAATAGATTAGCAGCAAATAGAACAAAACCCCACTGCTTCTTGAGGGAATTTTAAACCTCAGAAACCATAAGCCTGATCAAGAAAAGTCTGTATTATGAGATGCTGGAGAGGTTGTGGAGATATAGGAACACTTTTACACAGTTGGTGGGAGTGTAAATTAGTTCAACCATTGTGGAGACAATGTGGCAATTTCTCAAGGATCTAGAACCAGAAATACTATTTGACCCAGCAATCCCATTACTGGGTAGATGCCCAAAGGATTATAAATCATTCTGCTATAAAGACACATGCACACATATGTTTATTGCAGCACTGTTCACAATAGCAAAGACTTGCAACCAGCCCAAATGCCCACCAATGATAGACGGGATAAAGAAAATGTGGCACATATACACCATGGAATCCTATGTAGCCATAAAAAGAATGAGTTCATGTCCTTTGCAGGGACATAGATGAAGCTGGAAACCATCATTCTCAGCAAACTAACACAGGAACAGAAAACCAGATGCTGCATGATCTCACTCGGAAGTGGGAGTTGAACAATGAGAACACATGGACACAGAAAGGGGAACATCACACACTGGAGCCTGTTGTAGGGTGGGGGACAAGGGGAGGGATAGCATTAGGACAAATACCTAATATAAATGATGGGCTGATGGATGCAGCAAACTCATCTACCCATCATGTACATTAGGTATTTTGTAATGTATAGATATTTGTTACATGTATACCTATGTAACAAACCTGCAGGTTCTACACATGTATCCCAGATCTTAAAGTATAATAATAATAAAAAGAAACGTCCGTATTATGAAGAGTTGCTTTTTAAAGAAAATCTCAGGAAGAAAGCAAGGGTTCTTGGGAGGGTCTACCCTCTAACACCCATGTTGGAGATGGACAAATATAAAAATGAAGAGGGAAGAACTTCCCAAACAACAAGACTAGGGGTTTCCCAGAACAATGATTGAGAAAGACCATCCCATAGAGCAGAATCACGGCCTAACTAAGGACTTCCTGCAGTTTAGAATAGAGAGCCTTTACAATGTCTGTGCAGTGGGACTTCTGAATTGCCAAGGCCCAGTGACCACAGTGTGCCTCACATTCTTTCCCTCTTTTCTAATGGGAAATATTGTGGTTATCTTATTCTTTCCCTGTAATCGTGTGCATGGTGAGTGGCCCTGGGTGTAGGGGGAAGATAACTTTCCTTTTTCATTACTAGGTCACCAAACTAGAGTAGCAAAATCAGCACCTGATTGGGGTTGCTGCCCATCACTCAGAGACCCTGGGCTTGAGGCTGAATGCTCTGATGGGACAGGATTTGGGGGAAGGGTACAAGTGTGTTCTTTGTGTGAGAAGCAGAGTGAAGTTGCTATTTGATAACCAGTAGGGCTGTCTGTGTGAAAAAGTGACTAAAGGCTCACCAAGCCTGATTCCTCTTCTTCCTAGGCACATATCAAGACTGCATTTCCCAGACTGAGTTATGGCCAATGGAATGCAAGTAGAAAAACCCCTAAAATCCTGCACAAGAAATAAACTTCTGTTGTTTTCAATTATAAGATTCTTGGGTCTGTTTGTTACCACAGCAGAGTCTAGCCTACCTAAACTAACACACTAGCATTTGTAGATTGCAAGTGTTTTGCTAAATGTTCTATGTATATTAACTCATTTAACCAACAAAACCAATCCAATGAGGTAGGTACAAGTATAATATAATCTGTATTTTACACTGAGGACACTGAAACTGAGAGAGCCCCAAGTCACACAAATAATAAGGGAGAGATAGTTGTACTTGGGAGGGTCTACTCTCTAACACCCATGTTGGAGATGGCCAAATATGAAAATAAACAGTGAAGAACTTCCCAAAGATCAAGACTGGGGGCCTCCCAGAACAGTGAGTTAGAAAGATCATCTCATAGAGCAGAATCATGGGCAAACTAAGGAAGCTGTCTTATTTATCTAAAAGAACAAGAGGTGGAAACTCTAACCACAATGCTCTATTACTTCTTGAGGCAAAAGATAATTTCTGTGTTACTTCCCTAGAATTTTGGGGAAAGTCCCTAGCAATCTTGGTGAGGACAACACGTGCAGTATTGGAGGCATGAGCCAGTGTCTAAGGGACTGGGGTGTTCACAGGTGGACATTTACCAGCTGCATGCATTGTGGCTCCAGAATTTCTGATTTAAGTGGCTGAAGGGCCGTCAATGAGTTGGCATGAGGCTTGAAATGCATATATGTAGTACTTTCCATTAGATACAGAAAATGCCAATATTCTTTACTTGAGAATGGGACTGGGAAAGCAACAGAGTTTGAGGGCCTGAATCTCACCTATGCCAGCCCTGAGTACTTCCTAATGCTTGTGGTCAAGCCCAACCTCATCTCTCCCAGCTTCTCTTCACACACTGGAAGACCCACCCAATCTAAACCCTGGTACCCTACCCTTTCTCACTTCTGTGAGCAGCTAGGTGGCCGAGTGGTGAGCATGTCCTGCATCCAGGAGCCAAGTTTGAATTCTGGCTCTGCAATTTATTGTCACTAGTATAATCTCAAGCACATCTATAATAATACCTACCTATGAAGATTATAATGAGGTATCAATGAAATCAATGAATATGATATATTTTACATAGTGCCAGGCCCATAATATGCATTTAAACTAAAGAAAAAACTTTCAATGTGTGAAATTCCAGTATTTTCAGCTTCAAACAACATCTCCTAGGTGGCTGCTCACACCCATAAGTGGGAGACAAATCCTCTGCTGACCATGCCTTCTGATCCAGGGTGTAGAAAAGAGAGTCAATACACAGCAGTTGGAATGCACAGGAAAGAGGACTTATCAGGGCCTGGAATTGTCAGCAAAGCCTTCTGGAAGAAACTGTACTCGGAATGCAGTTTGAATGAAGGTGGAGATGGTTGACCCTGGAAGAAGTGAGTGGACAAGGCATGGACAAATGCTTAAAAGGAGGAAGCACATGGTATTTTATGGTGGTGATTTTTATTCTGCTAATAAACGCTTTACCCAGGATACCAATGAGTTATGTTCAAAAAGGTAGCTTACAGAAAGATTATAAGGGTCTTGAAATTTCTCCCTCTCTTCTTTCCTTTTGCTTATAGCAACAGCAGCAATGGCAATGATAACCCATCCCCAGAAAAATGGCCTAGTTATTAAACTGTGCTCTCAGATTAAAAATTAAAACCCAAATCTCAGGACCCACATGTAGATGAGGGAGGCTGTGGTCACACAGAAGGGTTTTGGCAACTGTGTTCCTTTTACAATAAGGTGTTCAAGGACTACAGTCACCTAGGATGAATCACAGCAATCTGTAGCTCTGTATTGTTGGAGACATTTCAATTCTGCTCTTAGCTAGCCAGAGCTCAAAGCGTTCTGCCTTCATCTGGACCAGGATTAAGACAAAAGTGTCGCTGGGACGGGAAGGAGGTGTAGGTGGCTTTGTGAATTGTAGATGAGAACAGAGTGTGATTGAAAGCCAGTGAAACCTAAAGTCTTGAGGCCAGGTAGGGGCCTTCTAAGGAGTTTTGTCTTCATTGAGCTACCTTCTTCAAACTTTTGAGGGTATATTCTGCATGTGGATTTTCTTCAATGAATAAAACCTTATTCGTTTGCTACTAGTTATAAACCATAGAGGATGTCTTCCTTTTGTTTCATCAACATTGCTTATAAATTATCACATCAACTATTAATAGTGTAAAAAATTTTGTGAGCCTAGTCTGATTCAGGCATTGCTGAATTTTTTAAAACATTGAAATATAGTACATATAAAAGACTGTATACATTATAAACGCATATCTCCATATAATGCATCAGCATCATGCATAGGACATTTTCACCATCCCAAAAGCCAAGCCCAGGTTCCTTCCCCAATACTACTCCCTCCCCATTTAGTTACTACACAGACTTCTAAAGCTATGGTTTAATCTTGTTTGCCATTTTTTTTTTCTTTGAGATGGAGTCTCCCTCTGTCACCCAGGCTGGATTGCAGCGGCATGATATTGGCTTACTGCAACCTCTGCCTCCCAGGTTCAGGCAATTCTCCTGCCTCAGCCTCCCAAGTAGCTGTGACTATAGGTATGTGCCACCCTGCCTGGCTGATTTTTGTATTTTTAGTAGAGAAGAGATTTTGCTATGTTGGCCAGGCTGGTCTTGAATCCTGATCTCAAGTGATCTGCCCACCTGTCTCCCAAAGTTGGGATTACAGGCGTGAGCCACTGCGCCTGGCCAGTTTTGCTTGTTTTTGACTTTATGTAAGGGGAATCATTTATGTATCATCACAGTATATATTCTTTTATGTTGAATTTGCTGTGCTCAAAATAATGTTTGTAAAATCTGTTTGCATTGTATAGTTTTATTCACCATAACTGCTGTATGATATTTCACGAAATGAGTATACCACAATTTCTACTATGAATGGACATTTGAGTTGCTTCCATTTGGGGGCCATTACAAATAAGGCTGTTATCAACACTCTTTAAATATCTTTTTGTCCACATGTGTTTACATTTCTGTTGGTATAGGCCTAGGGATGGAATTGCTGGATCACAGGGTAGGTGTTTATTTCAATTTGTATTTTCTTCATTACTAATGAGGTTGAGTACCTTTCATAGGTATATTTGCTATTTGGTTTCCTCTTTTTCTACAAGAGGCATCTTGAATTGCCTCTATTTTTCTTATCAGTTTGTACAAGTTTTTCATGTGTTTTGGACACAAGTTGCTCACGTTTACATATGTTGCAAATATCTTCTACTCTGGCTTTCCCCCCCCCTCTTTTAATAATGTCTTTTAATGAACAAACACCCTGAATTTAATGTAATGTAATTCAATTTATCAACATTTTCCTCTATTGTTAGTGATCTTTGTGTCATTTAATCAATTTTTTCTCTTGCCTCACATCATGAAGAGATTTTCTTATTTTATCTTATGGAAGCTTTATTATTTTACCCTTTGCATTTGGAACCACCATATGTTGAGAATTGATTTTTATGTGTGCTGTGACATAATGATCAAGTTTCTCTTTTTCTCCCCAGACAGTTACTCAATAGACTGAGCACTATTTACTGAATGATTCTTTCTCTACTGCTGTACAGTGCTAGCTTGCAAGATGGAATGTCCAAGGATGTGTGGATCTGTTTGAGGACTCTTTTCTGTAGTCTATTTGTCTACCCTGACATCAATATCACACTGTCTTAATTACTGTAGCTTAATTATCTAGAAGTCTTGATATCTGGTGGAATAAGTCCTTACGCGTTAGGCTATTTATGGTCCTTTGTATTTCTGTATACATTTTACAAGCCGCTCATAATTTTTTATTAAACTACACTGCTGTGATTTTAATGGGGATTGCTTATATTAGAGTTTATGTTTCATGGCGTTTTCTTCAATCTACCAAGATGGGATACTTCTCTATTTATGTAGGTCTTAGTAATTTCTCTCAATATATGTCATTTTCTGTGCAGAGGTCTTGTACGTATTTTGTTAGATTTATTCAAAAGTATTTGGTAGTTTTGTTGCTACTGTGAAATGATTGCTCTAAATTTTTATTTTCTAATTTTTAATGCTGGTATTGATTTCATAGCTTGACCTTGTGTCTAGCAATCTTGCAAGGCTCACTTATTTATGATACTTTCATTTTAATTATTATGGATTTTCTTTGCATATACAAATAACATTTGCAAACAATCATAGTTTTATTTCTTTCTACTCCTTATACCCTAGGTTTAATTTCTGTTATTGTTGTAATTGTTAGGATTTCCATTAGAATGCTGCAAAGAAGTGGTGATTCTGGGCATACTTCTCTTGTTCCTAGTCACAGAGAGAAAGCATTAAACATTTCACCATTTATTATCATGCTGACTTTTTATATGGCCCTGATGAAATTAAAGAAATTATCTTCCTAGTTCTTAAAGAGTCTTTTTTCATGAATAGATGTTTAATTCAATTAAATATTTTTAACCTGTTGAGAGGCCTGCGATTTTTATATTTCATGATATTAATATGTTGAATTACCCTGCCTGGCTTTTCCAATGTTAAACTTGTCTTGCATTTCTAGAAATTATCCAACTTATTTTCGATCAATTGCACTTTTTATATATTGCTGTATTGAGTTTGCTAACGTTCCTTTTAGGATATTTGCATCTATTTTTGTAAGTAATATTGGACTGTAATTTTTTTTGGCATCAAATTGATGGTGTCAAAATTATAAAACAAATTGGGAAATTTCCCTTTTTCTTTATTCTCTAGAATAGTCTATGTAATTGTCCTATTTCTTTCTCATATGTTGGATAAAAATTTACCAGTAAAGCCCAACTTTTCATTGTGGGAAAAAATTGAATATAAAATTTAAAAAATATTCAGAGATTATTCATATATTCGATTTCTTCTTGTATCAATTTTAGTAAGTTGTGCTTTTTAAGGAATTTGTCCATAACATGTAAAAATTCAAGTTTATTGGCATAGAATTGTTCTTGTTATCCTCTTATTGACTTTGTCCATCTGTGATGAAACTTTGTAGTCTGTGGTAATATCCCCTTTTATTTTATTTTATTTTATTTTTGAGACAGGATCTCACTCTGTAACCCAGCCTGGAGTGCCGTGGTAGGACCAGAGCTCACTGCAGTCCCGACCTCTCAGGCTCAGGCAACCTTCCTACCTCAGCCTCCTGAGTAGTTGGGACTACAAGTGAGTGTCACCATGCCTGGATATTTTTATTTTTTATAGAAATGACATCTCACTATATTGCCAGGCTGGTCTCAAACTCCTGAGTGCAAGTGATCCTCCTGTTTTCGCCTCCCACAGTGTTGCGATCACAGGTGTGAACCACTGTGTCTGACCCTTTTTATTTTTCATAATTGTAATTTGCTCTTACTCTCTTGCTTGCTTGTTCCTACTCTTGCTTTTGATCTCTTTTCTTTTTCTTGATCATTCTTGCCAACTTATCAGTCTTGTTGTACTTTTTTTTTTTTTTTTTGAGACGGAGTTTTGCTCTTGTTGCCCAGGCTGGAGTGCAATGGCAGGATCTTGGCTCACTGCAACCTCCACCTCCCAGGTTCAAGCGATTCTGCCTCAGCCTCCCGAGTAGCTGGGATTATAGCCATGCACCACCACGTCTGGCTAATTTTGTATTTTTAGTAGAGATGGGGTTTCTCCATGTTGGTCAGGCTGGACTCAAACTCCCAACCTTAGGGGATCCACCCACCTCAACCTCCCAAAGTGCTGGGATTACAGGTGTGAGCCACTGCGCCTGGCCTTATTATACTTTGTAATGAACAAACTTTTGGCCTACTGATTCTCTTTATTACAATTTGTATTATATTTCATTAACTTTTTTCTGCTTTAATTTTTTACCTCCTTCTTCTGTCTTTTTTATTTAATTTGCCTTGCCTTTTCTAAAATCTTAAGTGGTATACTTAAGCCATTGATTTCCACTTTCTTTCATAACATACATTTCAGGCTGTAAATTTTATTGTAAGTATAGTTTAGCTATATCCCACAAGATTTGATATTATCAGTGTTTACATTCAATTAAACTATTTTAAAATATTAATTGTCAGGATTTTTTGGAAATTTACAGGTAGTTTTAAAACTTCCAAGCATATGGGTATTTTACAGTTACCTTTGTAAAAATTGATTTTTAGCTTATTTCCACTATGATCCAAATTTGTTGGAAATTGTCTTTCTGATCTTGGCCCTGCAATTCTGCACTGCCTTGGTACTTCTCAAATTACTGTATTAAGCTGGGAATCATACAGTTGAAGAAGGTCATTACATGTGCTGGGAACATGCACTTTTGAAAGCTTAGCCAGTGGTTCTCAACCTATCAGATGCAACACTACCATATTAAAGACATACATTTGCAATATTCCTCTTGCTATCCTAAAAAAGTTATAGATAATGTAAATTTTTAGGAAACAATACAATATCCTGTTACATGGAGGATAAATAAGTAAAAAGTAATTTGTAACAAAATAATATGTTTTTCAACCTGGAAATGTTCAGGCATGACTACACTAGAGATGTGACCAAGCTGGCAGATGTTTTCCACTACTTACATTGAGTAAACATGGATGTAAGAGAAGTAAGCCAATACTGAAAGAATGTTTATTGTTGACACTTTTTCCTTATATGTAACATTTTGAGATAGAGGCTAAATGAGCATATTTGTGTGCATATACAAGTACAATCAATGTAACTGACAACTGCAAATGCAAAGCTGATAAAGGTGTGCTGCCTTGTTGACTCAGATACCAGAAGCTGCGTTGTCATTGATGAAGGAATATTTCGAAGTGCTGAACAATTCTTGATAAAGTTCCGAAACAAACAAAGCACAATCTTCCCTCGATTTACATGGGAGTGGCATTCCTGGAAAATTCAGTATATTTTAAAACCATGCAAAATATCCTTTAAAAAAAACATGTAAGATGTAGTTTAGGACCAAGGCTCAGGTAACTATAAAATTTTTTACCTACATAAATTTCTAGTGGAGTGTTTGAAATTTGTTTAGGACTATCTCCTGCATTGTAGGACATTTTCAGATTTCTCCCTTGCCCACTAAATCCCAATAGCACCTCCTCCCACTATCATTGTGACAATCAATTCCTTCACGCCCAAAAAATTTTTCAACCCTCCCGAGCAGCACTGCTATCCTTGTTGAGAATGTGTACCTAGTTCATCCTAAGAGAACTGCTCCTCTCATCCCTACTTTCTCTCCCAAATTCTGTAAAAGTCCAGCACAGGCACTGGGGGATACAGCAAACAACTTAGGAGGATTCCCATCTTTAAATTTATTTTTAATATTACTTTTTAAATGTCTTATCATCTTCCAAAAAGGATGTTTTGGTGAACTTTAAAGAGATATAGACAGGAAAACTATCTGGTGGGGCGAAGAATGAAAGAAAAACAGGCAAGCAGAATAAAGCTGAAAGCTGAACCTAGTATCTAAAATACACACCCAGGGCTTGTACGCTCAGTAAAGTTGAGAAGTAACTGGGTTGTCAATTTAAAGAGGAATACTTGATCAGATACACAATTCTATGTTGATTAGATTAAAAACAAATTCTAGTCGTCCTTCAGTACCTGTAGGAGAGTGGCTCTAGGACCCTTGTGGATGTCAAAATCCACAGATGCTCAAGTCCCTTATGTAAAATGGCATAGGATTTGCATGTAACCTATGCACTTCCTCCCGTATACTTTCATCTCTAGATTGCCTATAATACCTAATACAATATAAATACCATAGGAATAGTTGTTACATGACATTTTTCATTTGTATCATTTTTATTGTTGTATTGTTATTATTATTTTTTTTTTTTTTAGGATATTTTCAATCCACAGTTGGTTGCAGAACCTGCAGATACAGAGGACTGACTATACTTTCAAGGTAAGGACATAGACTCTGGACCCAGACTGCCTACATTCAACTTGACTTCACTTTTACAAGCTGTGGGACCTTGCGCTAATCACCACATGCTTCTGTCCTCTTACCTATAACCAGATAATATCACTGCTCTAATACCACATAGATCTATTGGGAGGATTAGATAAGTTTATGTACATAAAGTGCTTAGGACAGTATACAGTAGTTACTTGTAAGCACGGTATAAACATTTGCCAAATAAGCAGAAAAAATTATCAGAGAAAACAGTTTTTCCTAGAAGTTTCTTTCACTAGTAGATACGGAATTGAATAACCTAGATTGAAAACTCAGAGGAAACTTGACATTCATCAGTTCTAACCTGCTTGTGCTACACTGCAGGAAACTGCAGCCGGAGACTGGAAGTCTAGAGGCCAAGCTCACATATTGGTTGAGGATCCACAAGTTAGTTGTGGATCCCAGTCCCCTGGCTCTTTTCTGCTGCTCTTTCGGATATGTCAGCCTGGAGCTGGCCTAGGGAGGGGTGCAGAGAAGCAGCCTATTATCTCTCCTGCCCAGACTGTCCACAGGTTTCAAAATTCTACCTTCCCCCAACCATGCTAGAACACCAAACTCCCATTTCTTGCTAAGGACAGAGAGCAAAGAATAAATCAGGTGTGAATGACCCCTAGACTCAAACCCTCAAGGAATAGGCAAACACATAGTAGAGTTCCTTTAAATATAACAAATCTCCAACTTCGAGGAGGAGGGGATATGGGTAGGTGGGAAGCAAATGTTGTAAATTTAGAATTTAAAAGTGAATTGTCTAAACTGGCAGAGTCTGGCCACTTTCCAGATGTGAGACTGCACACAAAATGTGCCCTTCGAAGTAATGTGTTTCTTATGTCTGCTGGGAGCTGCAGACTCTGCACACAGAGGTGTAGGTAGTTAGACTTGTGTTTTCTAGGAAGCAAAGGCAAGTAAGGAGTGTTTACCATGGGCCAGCTACACGCCTTTGGTATTCCATTAGACACCCTCCTCCCTGTGTTAGAGGAAACATCTCTTCTTCTGCCCTCTGGCGGATTGGGAAATTATTTCCTGCCCCTCCCTCTTTTACTTTTTCCCAAGGGAAAGAATCAATTCTCTTCTTGGTGAGGTTGGAGAAGTGTCCTAAACATGGGCTCTCTTTTTTAGGCTGACTGCACACAGGGTGAGACTTTTTTTTTCGTTCCTTCTGCTTTCATATGGGAAGAACAGTTGAATCCCAGCTCGAGATCTGGAGGCCGATGTCTCTCGTTGCTCTCCAGAATTCATGGATTTGAGGCACGCGTCTGACCTCCATGTTTCTGCACCACAGACTCAGTTCTCCTCGCGTGTAGGTCCAGACTCAGCTGAGTTTGTATCATTTTAAAGGTCATCTGGTTGCAGGTCCCTTTTTAGGACTCCTACTTAACAACGAATAAAGCTGCTCTCTTCATCTGTATTTGGCTGAAATACCACTATTTCTCAATTGGTTCAGAACTAGAGAAGCTCTACTACCCAAGAGTTGAAATGGGTTTTAAAATGTAATCCAAGCATCTTATTATGCATGTAAAAAATACAAAACATTAGCTAGGCGTGGTGGCGCGTGCCTGTAATCCCAGCTACTCGGGATGCTGAGGCAGGAGAATTGCCTGAACCCAGGAGGTGGAGGTTGCGGTGAGCCAAGATTGCGCCATTGCACTCCAGCCTGGGTGCTGGATTGAAACTCCGTCTCAAAAAAAAAAAAAAGCCCAAATTGCATGCCCCTCCTGCCGGCTGACCTTCCCAGACCCCACCCAGGTCTTGGCCGAATAATGATGTGCATTGCCCAAGGCGGCTTGATTGCCTGGTCTGGCAGCTGGAGGAGTGGGCTCTGCACCTGACCTCACTGTGTCTCGGCTTTGTCCAAGTAGACTCCTTGCCTTCAATTGTTCTGTGCCCAATGTTTTCACTCATTTAGAAACACCTGCATCTTTCCTTCCCTGGCAGCGCTCAGAACCCTTTTCTTTGCCGGGGGCACTGTCACCAGCGTCTTGAGATATGTCCCTGTTGTGGATCTGAACCCAGTGGACGGGAACCGGCACGTAGGTCTGCTGCCTCCCTGCCTCGCATTCTTTCTGCTCCCACCAGGGTGCATACCTCTGTGAATCACATGGCTGGACTTCCCTTAATATCAGACTCTATTAACTAGAACAATAGTTTTATCTCATCCTGTGATTCAGAAATGGTTGCTAGGGAAACCAGTGGGGATAGGTTTAATCTGTAAATCCTGTAATTGCCCTAAATTAGCAGCAATTCATGCTCTTGCTTCAAAAGGATTTGGACTGAGCCGACTGGGAAGCAGGTGAGTGGGGAAGAATAGTCACAAGTTGGCTCCCCTTGTGATCTGTTCACAGTCCTCATACGGTGTTTTTTTCCCACTGCTTTGCCAAAAAAGCTAAAGGGATTAAAGAGGGAACACTGTGGTGCCCTTCTAATGGACCAGGAAAGCTAGAAAAACAAAATAATGTACTCCTTCTCTTCTTATAGATTCAAGTGGTCAGAGCTGAGTGACTGGAGGCTGCACTGGTGGTGATGGAAGGAGATAAGAGGTAAATAATCCATTTTATTTTAAAATGGATTCAGAATTCTATAACTATAGTTTTTAGGGGGCTACTAACTCCAAATGAGGAGACGCATGGTATTTGGAGAGTCTTATCATCAGAAGAGATGGGTGGTCTAAGCATAGGAGCAGAGTCGGGTTTGGAGGCACGCCCAGCATCGTCCCTGCCGAGCCTTTCCTTAATCCACAGCAGTATTCAGTGGGTCACCTACACGCTGCTTGGGCACTGCCAAAAATGAAGAGCTCACTCCTTCCCAGGGCAGCCCTTTTTGTTTTAAACCAGCCCTGATTGTTAGGAAATCTGCCTTCAATTGAACTGAAAAACAGGGTGCCAGTGCAGGGGGGCACTGGTCCTCCTTCACTTGGCCGACTGGCTGAGCTCACAGAGGTTTCTTCATGAGACATGCCCTGCCTCTGTCACAGTGCCCAAACCCAGCAAGCCACAATGGTCCAAGGGCCCAGAACTATTCAGGCAGTTGAAAAGTCCTATTTTGAGGCACAGGAGAAAAGCAGCAGGGAAAACACTGAACATTCCTTGATGTAGTGTTTGATTAAGAATAAAGGGCACAGCCTCTGTCTCTCCGGGCCCTGCAATGTTTGTGATTAAAAAAAACAAAATCAAAGTGCAGACCCTGTTGCCCAGGATAAATGTCACATGCAACTCTTCTTTATACAAAATGGTTCTGAAAATCATCACTACCATTATCAGTGGAGATGACTCAGTATTCTAGATGTAGTCAGTTATGCAAAGTCCAGGGAGGTCATTGTGCTGTCTTTTGGAAACATAAAAGTTCCATGAATGCAGCTGAATATCACATTTGCTCTGGGCAGCTGCATCCCACTGGTGACACATGTGGAGCACTACAGTCAGTGAAAACTTGCAGGGCATTTCTCCTTTGTAGGTGCAATATCACATGATCACTAACCCCAGCTCTATTGGGACGATGGTGTCCAGGGTCCCTCCTAGCTCCTTGCCTGCTTTTGCTGTCAAGTTTGTAAGTTCACCTTCTGCATTTTAAAATTCAGGATGGCAGGCTGGTGCGATGGCTCCCACCTGTAATCCCAGCACTTTGGGAGGCTGATGCAGTAGGATCTCTTGAGCCCATTTGATCAAAACCAGGCAGGGAAATATAGGGAAATCTCATCTCTACTAAAAATGAAAATAAAAACCTTAGCCAGGTATGGTGGTGCAGGCCCATAGCCTCAGTTACTCATGAGCCTGAGGTGGGAGGATGGCTTAAACCTGGGAGGTGAAGGATGCAGGTAGCCATGATCATGCCTCTGCACTCCAACCTGGGCAAAAAAATGAGACCCTGTCTCAATAAAATAAAATTTAGGATTGCAAGGATTGGAACCTGCTGCCTCTGGTTCTTTGTTACCTGTGCTGGTCTTTGAAGTCTTAGGAGGTCACTGCCTGTGCGTAGTTGATGTATCTACATGATCCCATTCTCTTCAGTTCTAATTTATCCAGACCAGCATGTTTAATGAGGTTAGATGTCGGATCTACCCTTTATTAATGTCTATTCTTTCTCTTCCAATTCATTGACAGAAAAGTTGGAGGAAAGTCAGGAGCCAGGGAGTTTGCTTTCTCAGATCTATTGAAGCAGCATAATTAGTTTATCTAATGGTAGACTGCCCTTGTGAGAGGTAACAATGCAAGATTTTGGAAAAAGACATCTAACCTGAGTGCTTATATTCTGCCTTGTTTCGTACTACTAGTTTTTATGCTACTTACTTGTTTTAAAACAGAGATTTATAAAAAATAGGCACAATTTGCTAAATTCTCATTCAATTCAGTTACTCTTAATGGCAAGTCTAGGTTTATATGCTGCAAAGCCATAACCAGTGTGCGCCTCATTGTAGAAAAAGAATCCAGGAAGAATGAAATGGTTTTGAGTAGCAACTTGGAAAATTCCAAACTATGAAACAAACGCAGAAATCACTGTTAGAAGGTCCTTGGCTTTCCAGAAAGTCCAAAGCTCAAATGAAAAAGGCATGTTGGTTTTCTCTATGAACTCTGCTCAAGGTTTACTAAGAAACTACCTACCATGTAAAACTGGGAAATACACAAAAGATGTATTTCTTGGAAGGGAGGGGTGTTAATGACTTCAGCCTGAGATTAAAGGAGCCAGAACATGCCTGAACTGCTAGGAATGAGGGGTGGAAAGACGGGTTTGGGTTCTGGGGCTGCATCCAGGGAAAACATGTCAGTATTGCACATCTAACACCTGATGAGCGGACAGACACATGTCAGGAGAGAAGAGGAAAAAGGAAGGAATTCCCTGGGCTCCACAAAGAGAAGGACATGGGATTGATGTGAGGGCGTGAGGGATCAGAGAAGAGAAAAGATAGTGATCACTTTTTTCATTTTTCTTTCAGAATCATGACCTAAAACTTAACATTGGTCCCTGCAATCAAAGTTTTAATATGAAAAACCAAGTACATGGCTCTGAAATTCCAGAATTCCTTGGTGTGGAGTCAGGACTAGGAAGAATCACAGCCAAAAACTACTAACAGTAACTCCCATAGCAATGCTCTATATCTAAGATGTAGATACATCCATCATATATACACTCTGGAGTGGTTTATGAAGAGGCACTTAGAACCATTCATAAAGACATAAATGATAGTGCAAGGCAGCCGGACTCAATGGCCAGGAGGGGAGTTAGCAGTGAGTGCTCCTGGGCAGATACTGAGGCTGGGTGGGCAGAAAGTATGGGAGGGGGGCTAAGGGAGCCCTCAGTGGGCCTGGGTGATAGTGTCCTCAGAATTTCTCAGTGTGACCTCTGCAGTTTGACTGTCTCTAAGGGAAGTTTGGACGATAAAGACAGCATCTCTGGGTAAGAGGTAAGACACCAGACCAGTGTCCTTCAGGTCCGGGACCCCCACAGAACAACAGCCGGGAAATTGTACTGTTACTGCAGGCAGAGCAATGAAAATTCCATTCCAGAAACGTGTCCCTTGGGAATTTAGGTACTGGCCACTCGCTCACTGTTCAATGGTAGCAGATATTTCAGTCGAGGCAGCTCAGTGCTTCACATGCATAGACAGGCTGCTTTCCACTTTGCCACCCAAGAAGCACCTGGAAACGTGGGGTGTGTGTGTGTGTGTGTGTGTGTGTGTGTGTGTGTGTGTGTCTGTGTGTAGAGGCTACTGGTATAAAGTGTCCAGGACCAGAGATGCTTAATGAAATGCAAGCTCCGTTCCTCAGAGCCAATATGGACTCCACTATAAAACAATATGCTTTGGACCCTGTCAAGAGGAAATTCCCTTAAAAGAACTAAATATACTTTAAGTTGGTTTCAGTTTGAATATTTATATCCCAATGTTTTCTGCTTTTAAATTTAAAAGCTCTTAAAGTTAGAAACTACAGATTAGCATAAACAAAATGATCAATATAGTCCTTATTTCTACTATTTATTAATATGTTGGTATCTATTAATATGTCAATGTCTTTTCATTTATGAAAATAAGACAAAATTACACTATATTTTTAGTCAGCTCTTTTTAATTACTGCATTGTGAATAATCTTCATTGTCTTTTGTATATAATACTTAGTTGCTGCCTAATACTGTATTTTATGGCTGTACCATTGTTTATCCTCCATTTTTAAATAGCTAGATGGTGATTTTTTTTGTTTTGTTTTTTGCTGTTAACACAATGTGGCAATTTATCTTTTCTTCGGAAGGGTTTTTTATTGTCAGAGAGCAAAAGGGTGTTTAACAGCTGAAAGGTAAGAGAGTAGATACGAGTGACAAGAGTTTAGGATCTGCAATCAGAACACATTGCTTCAAGTCCCCACTCTGCCACTTACTAACCATGTGACCTTAAGTCAGTCAGCTCAATCTCTCTGTGCCTCAGTATCCTCGTCTGTAATATGAGAATAACGATACAGGACAGCACAGGAGATTAACTAAGGAAATACACTTGAAATTACCTTTTAACTGTACCTCACTATGAGAGAGATGAGGGGAAAACATTATCTTCCATTTACTGTGACTCTCTCATATGCCAGGCATTTTCCTGCATCTTACATGCTTTTTTATTTGATCCTCATGGCAAACCTGTAAGGCAGGGGCTATTTTTTGTTATCCACATGTTATACAGAAAGGAAATGAGACACGGGGATGATCCACCCCATCATAGGCACAACGGTAGGACAGGCAGAACAGCGATTCAGACCCAGGTCTGCCGGACCCACATCCCAGGCTCTGAGGTGGATACAGGGCAGAAGAGAAGCACACTAGTGTGGCAGAAGGACAGCTCCAGAGCTTTCCAGGCCCAGCTCCCGGGGAGACGATGAGAAGCACTGGCTGGGGACATTCCTGAGGCCAAAAAGCTTCTGACAGCCTGCTCACAGTCTTGATTCAGTGGGTCTTTTATTAGCCTTTAAAATGGGGACCACAGTCCTCATATGTGTACAATATTTGTGCATTCTGGAGCGCTTTCCCTCCTGACAATAGCTCTGGGCCGTGAGTGGAGCAGGAATCTCATGGGGGAGCAGTGGCTCTTAAAGCATCATCCGACACCTTAGGACAGGGAAAACTGGAACTCTGGATGCCTGGTCCCAAATCACCTGAAATTTGAATAATCCCAGCTTATTGGAAAAGAAACCTGTCTTTTCTACTTGGTATCTTTGTAGCTTTGGGTAATTAATTTCATTTCTCAGATTTTCAGTTTCTTCATTTCTTAAAAGAGATCAAAAACAGGAATAATGTTTATGTCAAGGATTGTCTTAAAATCCAAATGAGGTCACGGAGGATATCAAAAATGCCTACCGCTGTGTCCCTCCCACCTTTAAGGCATTTACCCATGCCAGCCCCCAGCCCCTAGTGTGCTATGACCTATACCAGATGCCCCTTCCCACTCCACTGTGGGTGACTGGACTGAAGTGAGCAATTAGCCTTGAAGGAATTCATCAATTGCTGAACTGAATCACTTGTATTCTGCTTTTGAGATTTTTTTTCACTGAGAGCTGAGTTTTTAATTCTAGTTAGTTTTCATTAATTTTAACTTAATAGCCACAGGGAGCAAGGGGTGACCATAATGCAGAGCTCAAGGTTATAAGTTTATTCTCTGGGAAAAGTAAAACAGAAGTCAAAGAACATTAAAAACAAAATTGAGAGCTTTTCTTATCGTGGGAAAATTGGCACACTCAAGATGCCATGGACTCCGAGAAAGGCCAAAAGAAATAAAGTATGAAGGAAAGAAATGCTAATGCCTGGAGGGGCCCATGTTAGCAGAATTCAATATGAAAGTATTAAAGAGAACTTCTGGTACTATGAGGAATGAAATATGAAATGTTTCATACTGTAAAATAAAGACAACCTGACAAAGCATACTTTTAATTTTCTTCCCAGCCTGGCAAGAAGTTATGCACTAAACTTGCACTACCACCTTCACCCCCCAAAAAGACCTGAACACACAGCAATAAGTGCCAAGCATAGGTGAAAGGCAGGGTTGCCCTGCTGGCCAGCTGATGTTAAAACAATCAAAAGCCAGCTAATAAGATGGAGAGATTAAGCCTGGGATCCCAGCGGTGGGCTAAAGATTTTATAGGTGGGTAACCCTTTGGCTCTCAACAAAAACAAATCTCCTCTCTAGAGAAAATCTTCCTCAATTTGGGTCCTTAGATTTCCATGGATTAAGCAACAATATATGAGCACTAAATAAAATATAATCAATGAAATATAATCAAACACACAAGAAAGAATCCACTATAAGGAAGAGGCAGAAGAGATGAGGTATGCCATATTTCAACCTCTAAGAACTTTAAATAGTGGGATGATAATATATGAAATGTATAATAGTTATTATAAAATTCATTCAAAAATATAAAGTCACTAAAATATAATACCATTGCATATAAAAGAATAAGCATGCAATGATAGAGTATAAAAAATGAAATGGTAGATTTGAAAAAGACTTAAACATAACTTTTAGAAATGAAAAATGTTATTAAAACAGCAGAAGAAGGAATTAGTGAAGTGGAAAATAGTGTTGAAGAAATTAAACAGAATATAGCACAGGAAAATAAGATGATAAATACGAAAGAAGGATCAATAATCATTATAGGTTTCAAATAAAGATAATAGATTGAATGCACACATCTAATTTTACTCCCTTCCACAAACCTATTAAAATTATAGCAAAGGGATTTTAAACAATCATGTAAACCCATAAGGATGAGCAAAATAAGAGATGAGACAGCAGAAACAAACTTCTGGAAGATGGAAGGCAAATGAAGAACTGATGACAGAGTTATAAGAGCTAAGAAAACCAAATCCTAAATTGGTGGTGGGGAAATCATTGAATCAACTGAATTTGCATTGGAACACAACACAAAGAAAAAGTAAAAGAAAGAATATAATATAGTAAGGAGCATAAATTAGTATAATAGGAATTAAAGATAAAATAGAGAACTACCAAATCAAAAGTTCTTTAAAAAGACCATTAAAAATAGATTAGTAAGATTAAGAAAAGAGAAGATATGAATAGGTATGAATAAAGGAACATATCTACAGATAGGCAACATTAAATTTTAAGATTTTAAAAAGACAAGTTTAAAAAATATTTTAAGTACCAAAAGATAGTAAGAATAATCTACACTATGTTATGTCTATACATCGAAAACAATTTAGAATGCCCAGAAAAATATAACTTATTAAAGTGATTGAAGAAGAAATGGAAAACCTAAATAGCCTTATAATCATTAAATAAGTTTAAAACAGTAGTCTAAAATTTTTCTGCAAATAAAAATTTCAATAATTTTAGCGACATGTTATTATTGCATTAAATAGAAAAGCAAATGTTCAAGAAGAGCTAAGACATTCTGAAGACAAACAGGATTAAGGAATGTGCTTTTCTATATTGCAAGTCTTATTAAAAAGCTAAAGTAATTAAAACGGTATGGTTTTAAGGTAAGGATAATCAAATTGACCAATGGAACAGACTAAGAAGCCCCCAAATCTCTGTGTTTGTGTGTGTGTGTGTGTGTGTGTGTGTGTGTGTGTGTATATATATATTTGCTATATATATAAACATATATGAAATATATTTTTATAAATATATATCAACATATACAAAATATACTTTTATAAATATAAACATATATAAAATGTTTATATTTTATTTCTATATATAAGTCAAATATATTTTATTTCTATATATATAAACAAAAAATATATATTTCTCTCTATATAAAATATATGCTTATATAGAGAGAAATAAAATTTATTTTATGTTTATTATATATAAAATATAAATATATATAAAAACATATTTTATGTTTATTATATATAAAATATATACATATATATTTATATATATTTGCTATATATTATAAAAATATATATAGTAAATATATATATTTGCTCAGTGAAGGATGTTGTGTTGTAGATCATGAGTGGCTCATTCAATACATGGTACTGAGAGCATCAGTTATCACATAGAAAAAAGTTAAAGAAGCTCCTTATTCTCTAATATACAAAAATTAATTTTTGATGGAATAGAATTTTAATATAGAAGGCAAAAGTATAAAACCTTTCGAACTTTTAGAAGAAATTTAGAATATTTTTATAATCTTGGAATTTATTTAAAGAATTGTTTAAAAAGACACAAAAATTACCCATTAAAGAAGAAAACATTGGTAAATCAACTGCACAAATATCATCAGAAGTTACCATAAATGAAAATATAAGGAATTCATATCCAGATTAATCTAGATCATGGTCTTAAGACTTCCAGCTTCCAGAACTGTAGGAAGTAAACGTCTGTTGTTTAAGCCACTCCATCTACAGTATTTTTGTTATAGTAGCCTGAGCTAGGACAGCTTTAGATAAGCCTTTGGGGACCAAAGATGAACCTACATCACTTGGTTCTAGAATGTTCTGTGGTTTCAATGTAGAAACCTAGAGAATGACTAAGGCTGGGAGAAAGAAGGACCACACTGGCGGGAGAAGTTGGTAACAAGAGGTAAGAAGTGGGCAACCTGGGCACTAATTCTTGTTTTTTCCTTCTCCATCCTTGTGGCCCTGGCCAAATCACTGGGCCTGTTGTCTTTTCTGTAAAGAGAGGGGCTCAGTTCTCATTTGGATTCAACCTTTCTAATGGAGCATTTAAACATGGAGGAGGAATTTTTTGGTTTTCACTAGGATTGAGGCTAAATATCCTCCAATGTGTGAGACAGTTGTATCCTAAATGCCAGTGTGCCATTGAGAAACGTAATCTCTAACGATGTGCTGGTGGGTCAGAAAACATTTGGATACATGCAGGTCTCCACCCAAACCCACGGGTCAGATGGCTGCTGTCCAAACTTGAGGTTCTTTAGAGCTGCAGATGAGATGCTCTGTTCTCATTTATGTCCTGCTGGGGTGCTGACTCGTCCTTGCAGGAATAAGATTTAGCTGAATTTGATTGAAGCGGACAGTTACAAACCATTTGCTCCCTTGTTCTGACAGCCAGCAGGAGGGGAAAAATGGCTTGCTCTGGTACTAACTTCCATTCTCAGAACCTGCCTGCAGTGCAGTGCTTTTCATCGCTCTGTTCAAAGCTAAGCAGTGCCCTCCTCGGGACACTCTGGGAATGTACAGTATTAGCTGCTCCGAGAAAATGCCCTGGCCGCAAGGTGAAAATACTCTGTGGCTGTGGCTGGAGCCAACTGGGTCAGCGCCAGCCTGTGCAGATGTCTCTGTGGACGGAGGAGTCCCTCTGGGAGAAGGCAGCCCATGCTAGGGTGTATAGATTGACGAGAGGAGTGAGAACTGTATTTCTGAGCTTACTTGCGCTCCTGGCCAGGTGCTCTTGTGCATTGCACAAGCTGTACAACAATACCTAGCGGCTGGACCCTCTCATTCTCTACCAGTTCGGCAATCTACATTGGGCTTCATTGAGAAGGCGCTCTCCCCATGGTTGCCTAAACCCAAAAGCAAGATGTGTGGGTCCCACCCACTTCTCAGGCTCTAGTTCCAAAGAACGGGCCCAGGTATGCAGACTCCGTGGCCTGACTTACGCTGCTCCGTACACTCCGGTTCCACTTTGCTTGTCCACTCACTGTCCCCCAGGCTGTCTGCTAAACCGGCTACTTTAGTCACTGCCCCCCAAATAATGCTTGTGAAGTTGCATCTCCAGATTCTCTTACTCTTCCCATATCCTCACCTTTTACCCCGCTATTTCAAGGCCTGGCGCATTTTCAGTCCTCTGGGAAGCCTCTCAATTGCCCCCGCTCAGGAACTACTGAAAAATGTCATCATACCTCCCATTGGTCACTGACTGCATAGTTCATGTGTTGGGAACCTTGAGTGTTAAGATTTTAAGTTCCTTGAAGGTGGAAACCTAATGAGAAGACTTGGCCTTGAGGCCCTCTACTTAAGAATCTTTTCAAGCAGTTACCATCGAAACAAATACCTGCCTCTTGGATCAAAACAAACAAACAAACAAACAAAAACTGTTAAAGAGCAAGGAATCTGGCGCCCTGCCTAGGCTGGCAGTGAGAGCGTCAGAACAGGGTTGAGGCCAAATCCATGAACCTCATTTAGTTAGTTGCCCCTGAACTTGGCATGGAATGCCTTGGCCCATATTAAAGAAAATGCTTCACTCTGGGATCACTGGTCAGCCCCAGGCCCACGCTCCTTAGTGCCACCACAGGAAGCCTTCTCTCTCCCTCTGAGACCATATCGACTGAAGCTCTGGGCTTACTCACTTCCTGAGTCATCCAACCTCACCTGGCCATAAAAACATCCATGTCCTTATAGGTGGAGGCCTTACAGATAGGTTGTTGAGTCAGATTTATGGGTTTGGGAAAGAGATGCTTTGGATGGTTTTAAAACCTTTGGTGAGTCTGCAGAAGTCCTGGACTCAAGTCCACCACCACTCAGAACAGTGAATGTTTCAGAAAATGCCTGGAAAAGAGCATCTCTTTGCTGAATGACCTTAGTAACGTACTCATTCCCCAAGTAAATACTGAGTCACTCTGTGTTCCAGACACAGTTCTAGTTTCTGGGAATATACCTGGGAGCAAGACAGACAGAAATCCTGCCCTTAGGAGCCTCCACTCCAGCTCCTGGTTAAGTCCGCTTTTCACATGATCCAAGCACTTTGGCAGGTGTTAGGGCTGTAGGAGTGATGGCACGGGAGCCCCTTGGGTAGGGGACATGGCGGACACCTCTCTCAGAAACATTGCCTCAAGCCTCATTGTTCAAATCTGGTGTGTGGACCGGCAGCATCTGCACCTCCAGGGATCATGGTAGAAATGCACCATCTCATGCCCTTCCCAAGACCTTCTGAGTAAGAAACAGCACTTTGTAGTAAGATCCCAGGTGAACTGTGTGCAGGGAAAGGCTGGAAATGCCTTACGACAGGACTACAGGACACCAAATCCCACGAGCTGTCCTGCAATAAAAGGGAGCAGAATGAGAAAATGCATTTGGGAAAGCGCATCCCATGCCTCCCTTGCAGATTCGGAAAGGCTGTGGGCTAAAGACTGAGACCCCCTCAGAAAGAAACGTGCTTAAAAATCCAATGCTCCTCCAACGTCTTTGATGGCTCAACAACAAACTACCGACTGTAATCACTCAACAGAGCCAGCATCCTGTGAAACACACCTTGGGAAAAACCCTCTGGTATTCACAGATGCAACTTTCTTGGCTTCAGTGACTGCGGGTGGAGCGAGCCCACAGGATGATAACTGGCAGTTTTGCTGAGGAACAAATCTGAATCATGCCTATTTGTGGCTGGGACTCTGGGCCAAGGCCTCAGCTTGGGATAGGGTGAAGATGGGAGGGCTAGAAAGATCGAGGGGACCCAGAGACTGCCAACTGCTGGTTAACTTGTGGCATAAGGAAGATAGATACAGAAAACACTGCATTCCATAGCTGAAATGTGTATTTGGAGAAATACAGGAGCCAATAAAAGCATGCCCTATTTGTTATTTGGGGGATTCAAGGTCATGGCTATATATATTCCACAGGTGTCAAGAATCTGTGATGACGATGATGATGGCAAAGACAAGGACAGATAACTTTTTAAAACTTACTATATACCAATCACTGTCCTAATTCATATGTTCCCTACAGTGAGACTAAGTGGTATAATCCTCATTTCTGCAGATGAAGAAATTGAGGCACAGCACTGGCTCCTTGTTTTAATCCCTTTCATGCTGAATATGACTTCTGAGACCTAGGTGACAGGCAGCTGACTGGCACAGACTGAACTGGCCAGATGATGGAGTGGCCACTTTATCCCCCTAGCCAGCCCCCGAAGGCTGAGAGCCTTGCTCAGAGCCCCATCCCAGAAGTGGGCAAGATTCAAATTTGTGTCTTAGCAAAACTGCCAATTATCACACCATGGGCTTATTCCTTCTGCAATAGGGTAAAGCAAGAATACAGAATCCCCTTTGGAGGAATGTCCACACTGTTCCCAATTTGTGAGTGCCACTTAGGTGTGAAGCTGCCCTAACTGGGCAGGTACAGGCTGGAGTGACCTCAGAGGTGGGTCTGGGAGGGGACACCTGGTTTGCTCTGGGCCAGGCATAGAAGACTCAGAACAGGGCTGGACTGCAGGGAGGACTACGCTTGGATTGTAAGGTCTGGGATCTTGTCACAATGCTGGTCTGCAGCCACTGTGTGGCCTGTGACAGGCCTCTTTCCCTGGGTCTGTCTTCTCAGTGTTTGAAAATAGAGATACACGCCCACACCTGGTCCTGGGCTGCACCTTGGGTTTCAACTCAATGACTGCTTTTCAGGAGGTCCCTCCAGGGCTCCTTGGGGGTTATGGCTGCTCCAGGCTGGCAAATCCAGATCATGTGAGAGGTGGCGTAGCCCTCCCTCTCTCAGAGACATACAGAAGATCTGCCGCTTCCAAATTGCACCAACACCCATGCCTAGAACCCTTGTAATGAAGCTGGAACTCCTGCTGTGTGGTCAGACAAACCCAAAAGTAAACTACCCCTGCTTCTTGGGATGGCACTAGGAATTTGCCATTCTTCACTAGGCAGTCCCTGGGGCCTAGAGCATTCAGTTTAGGTTTCTCTCACTTTGAGACAAAGTATAGGGTGGTGATAATGAAGTCAGCCGGGCACAGCCTTGAGTGCTGGCTGTGTGACACAGGACAAGCCACTCAACCTCTCTGAGCTCCAGCGTGCTCATTGGTAATTGGTATAAATGAACGTACGTATGTCATGGGACTGCCCTGAGGTGCTGGCAGTGCTTTGTAAAGAGCAGCTGTTACCCTTGCTGTTGCTTGGACATTGGTTATCAGAGGGGAAGAGTTTTAAAATTTGCTTTTTAAAAAACATCAACAAATTTCTGAAGGCATTTTCAAATGAAATTTTAAAATAGATTTTTCTCTTCTTATAAAGTTAAAATTTTTGTATGAGGTTAGGCACAATTTTTTAATTAACAAATAGCAATCAAGGGCTTCGAAAGAATTCCAAGGACTCCCGTGGTGCTCTGTTCACTGGTCTTCCACCCTCTCCCTCCCGGCAGCAGTCGCTAGCATCTTTGTATGGCTCACCCTGGAGGCCGGCACGCTCTGCACCTCCTGGTCAGGACCTGCCAGCTCTCCCCTGCAGCTGAAGCCCTCTTGCTGTAAGTTGTCCCTTTGTCTCAGAGCACTCACCCTGACGGGGAAATCCCTCATTTCTTCATTAACTTCCAGGTTACTCCCTGCCCATTAATGCGGAGCTGGAGAAGCAGGGCGCACAGGACCTTACAACAGGGACCGGGAGCAGCAGCTCGGAGATTCAGCCCAACTTTGGCTTCCTTGTCCCATGGCCAGCATCAGGGAGGGAGGAAGAGGACAGGGACAACCATCAGCAGGGCCCCCGTAAGCGCACACACTTCTCATGCAGGACTCCTCTGACCACCACAGGGGGTAAGGCCAGGCTCACGGCCACACAGTGGTTGAGCCAGAAGAGCAGTGTTTTTGCTTTTTCATCTAACAGTGGCACCATCTATACAAAATTTTGGGCAGGAGGGGCAATGCATCTATCGGAACTCACTGGTGACAGGAGCAGCAGGAGCTAAATTGGCTGAGCTGAACCAGGCTGTTACTTCCTAGCTGTGTGACCTTAGGGAAATCACCCAACTTCTTTGTGCCAACAATTGTGCCTAACTCACAGGATTCATTTAAGGAGTAAATAAGTTGATAAATATCAAGTGATTAAAATCCTACCTGGCACATCCATAGCAAGGACTCTATATATGCTAGATATTATGTTTGTTGTTGTTAAGCCTCATGAAGGCAGGAGTCTTTGTCTATTTTGGTTACTGGCCTGTGTTAGAACAGTGCCTCATCTTAATAGGCGTTCTATAAACAGTTGTTGGGTGAATAAATCAATTTTCAAGGTAAAACTCTTTCGCAATGCAGCCATTGTTTATCTTGGCCAGCAGAGGGCAGCAAATGGCTGTGACTGATTAACTGTGGGCAAAGGTGGTTTTAATTTTGAAAGCTACCAGAGGGGTCCCTCCTGAGCCAGTTCGGGGAATACAAGGTTGCCATGCACCTGTCCAACTGCCCCGATCCCTCCCACCCACCTTTGTGCAGGTTAGAATGATTGTCAGGCATTCAACTCACAAAAAAATCTTGGTTCCATTCCTTCTCAACTTTCAATTTCCTTCCTTCCTCCCTCCCTTCCACTATCCCTGCTTTTCCTCCCCTCTCCTTGTTCTCTGATCTGCTTCCCCCCACCCCCCCCACTCACTCCTCTGCATCAAGCTGGTGTACTGTACTTACTCCCAAATTTTATCTGTACAATTGCAGCTTGTACTGCAAACCATGACGTCTAGAGTAAATCCTTACACAATATTCTTCCCAACCAATAAATGCTGTTAAATGTAGCATACTTTTTAAAAAACATGTGATTTGAAAACTCTAGACCCAGAGAGGTACTATAGTTTGGCCAAGGACACACAGCAGCAATTAGGGGTAATGTTAGAGCCGTAGCCTCGGCCTTCCGCTGTCCATTACATAGCCCCATCACACACACTCTTTTGCCAGAAGGAGGCTCATGGGGTCCCTGTTTGCCATCCAGTCAATGCAGCCATCAGCTTCTGGCCCCAGACCCCTTTCCCCTGCACTGTGGCACAGAGGAGCAGACTGCTTTGGAGGGCAGCTCCCTGGAGGCTCCAGGGACCCTGGCCAGGCGGCCACTGCCACTAATTTCTTTCTTCCTCAGCTCACTCTGCGGCGCCCCTGCCTGCGGCTCGGGTGTTTGCTGTGCTGCAGTGCAAGTTCATCCTCCCCCGATGGCGCACTTCACTGTCACGGGCAGGACCCTCACTGTCAGTCCGAGGTGAGTTCCTGAGGAGCCTCTGGGTCTTGATGGAACGGCTTGTGGATGGAACGGCTCCAACACCCAAGCCTCACCACTGCTCCAGGGGTCACCCAGCGAAATGATCTCCCCAGCTTGCTAGATCCTGTCTTTCCTTCCCAATTATGGTCCAAAAAGTCACACTGGGATAACCAACCTGGAAAAAAATATTTAATTGATCTCCCAACTGGAAAACAAATTCTTTATGAATTGATGAGTTAAAAAACTTAAAAAGGGAATTTTTTTAAACTAGAAAAAATATGGGTGATTTCTTATCTTTATTATCTCAGGGAATATTTCTTTAAGCATGAAAGCAAAACCAGAAATTATAAAAGAAAAAATTTACAGGTTGACTACCTAGAAATTAAAAAGTTCTATATCCTGGTAAACATCTAAATCAGAATTAAAAGCAAATGACAAATGGAGAAAAGTTTAGCTACACATGGAACAGACAAAGGATGAAAATAGTAAATCAGAGTCTCAGAGGAAAATGGATAAATAATCTGAACTGACAGCTTAATATGAAGTCATAGGAATATGAAGCATGCTCCATGTTACTGGTAATGAAGTAAATGCAAATTCAATTTCTGCATCTTGAAGTTGCAAATTTCAAAACTACATAGTGTCAGTGGGGATGCAGGGCCACAGGCTGTCATTCTGCTGTTGGCGCAGTTCTGGAGGGCTTTAGATGCTTACAGGTATCCATGGTAATGCTTTCCTGTGTGGCCTTTGTCACTATTGATGTATTTATTACCTATTGCCTCCTTCTTCCTGCCTTCCTTTACCAGGCCAATATACTTCATGATGTTAGGGACATTGTTTACTGATCTGCCCCAAATGATTAGAAGAGCACCTGGCCAGGCAGGGCACAGTGACTCACGCCTGTAATCCCAGCACTTTGGGAGGCTGAGGTGGGCGAATCAGGAGGGCAGGAGTTCAAGACCAGCCTGGTCAACATGGTGAAACCCTGTCTCTACTAAAAATACAAGAAATTAGCTGGGCGTGGTGGCGGGTGCCTGTAATCCCAGCTACTCAGGAGGTTGAGGCAGGAGAATTGCTTGAACCTGGGAGGCAGAGATTGCAGTGAGCCAAGATCATGCCATTGCACTCCAGCCTGGGCAACAGTGTGAGACTCCATCTCAAAAAAAAAAAAAGAATAGCACCCAGCGCCAAATTAGATGTTCAACATATGCTTATTGAATGAATAATTGATCTTTAACCCGGTAACTCTTAGGAACTGATACTAAGGCAACAATGAGTGATGTCCAAAAAAGATTTATATCCAAGGGTGTTCATTTCAATATATATTGTAGATGAACTTTGCAAACCACTGAAATGTCCAGTAATAGGGGATTAGCAAAAATTGTGACACATCCTTAATAGGCATGATAATAGTAAAGTCATTAAAATCATGTTAGAGAAGACAACATAACATACAAAGATTTCCTAGATATAATATACTGTGAAAAGGGCAGGAATTATATATATGTATATATATATAATTATATATTATATTGTATAGATATGTATATATTATATATGTATATATAATTATATAAATATATAGATATAATTCCTAATTCCTGTCCAGGAATTCATTTTCTATGTATAATACAATCTTAATTTATATAAATCTGCATATATGTATGGAATAACTTGTGTAAGAGCATACTGACATTTGAACAGTATTTATCTTTGGATAGAGTAGTTGTAAAAAGTTTACAAGTTTTTCTTTACTCTTTAATGTATTTTTGCAACGTTTCTGCAATAAGACCATTTTGTTTTTGAGACTGGATTAAAAACAGTGTAGCAGAGGCAATGGATGCCTCACCTGTATTCCTCAAGCTGGCCCTAGTTCCAAGCAGCTAAGCGCCTGGGGATGGCTCTCTACCTTCAAAGGGTGGGAGTGAGTGGCTCTCTCTCACAGCTGCCTCCACCCCAGGGGCAACTCGGCAGCGTGTTCCTCACAGCTTGGTAGAGGCTCCTGGCAGAGGACCTTGGTGGCTGTTCTTTGTGTTCCCTTCTTCTCAGCCTCACTTCTCCATGCCACCTCAGTGCTTCCTGGCGTCACCTTTTAAGCTAGCTACTTGCACACAAATCCTTGTCCCAGAGTCTGCTTTTAGGAGGAGCCCAGGCTAAAAGGCACAAATGCCGTTTTTAAAATTCTGCTCACTCTGTGTAAAGAAAGTTAGCCAAGCACGGTGCTGTGGAAAGAGCTCCTGTCGTGGCTGTTCCTGTCTGTAGTTCACTTTCAATCTCTCAGCATCCCTGAGCTGAAGAGAGATCTGACTTAACTGGGAGGGAAGACCAAAGGGTTTCTGGACACAGGAGCCACTCTGGGGAGCTTAGAGCCTCAGAAGAGGCAAAGATGTAAGTTATGAGAAGGGGTTGTGCAAATAATAAATGAAATCAACAAACCAACCCTGTGATGCCAGCACATTGCTCACAGCCGACCGGCATCAAGTGCCTACCACTGCCACAGGATGCCATTAACACCTACTCTCCTTTATGAGGCTTAGAATCAGGGCTGCTGAGGACTTCAGAAATCATCTCCTTCAGGTGGGGTAGAGGAGATGAGTAGGCTTCCTGAGGGTCCCAGAGCAAGAGTTAGAGGCAGAGCCAGGACCAGAACTTAACTGAAAAGCAGTAACCCAAGGTCTGACTTGTGTTCTGAGGATTTGCTCAGTGATGGATGTCATTCTCGATTTGACCAGAAGAGGGCAGACACTTGCCATTCATGGAGGTGAAGAGCTTGTTTTTAAGGCTGGACTAACATCTCCCAATAAGGTCATTCGGTTCTAGTGAGAGTTGCAGCTCACAACATTCTTTTCTCTTCTGCTGTGAATATGCTAATGAAAAGACACTGAAATTCAGAGGCTGAAGTTCCTTTAGTTCCAACCCTGGCACTGTGATAGGTGACCTTGCATAGGTCACTTCACCTCTGAGTCTGACTTCTTTACTCATGAAGTAAGATCTCTACTCTGGGCTGGAAATGGTGACTCACACCTGTACACCCAGCACTTTGGGAGGCCGAGGCGGGTGGATCACTTGAGGTCAGGAGTTTGAAACCAGCCTGTCCAACATGGCGAAACCCTGTCTCTACTTAAAATACAAAATTAGCCGGGCATGTTGGTGCATGCCTGTAATCCCAGCTACTCAGGAGGCTGAGTCAGGAGAATTGCTTGAACTTGGGAGGCGGAGGTTGTAGTGAGCCAAGATCATGGCACTGCACTCCAGGCTGGGCAACAAGGGCAAAACTCAAGAAAGAAAGAAAGAGAGAAAGAGACAAAGAGAGAGAGAGAGAGAGAGGAGAGAGAGAGAGAGAGAGAAAAAAGAAAAAAAAGAAAGAAAGAAAAAAAAAGAAAAGAAAGAAAGAAAGATCTCTACTCTGTGACTGAGAATGTGGCATTAGGGGGAAATATGTAATTTACAAAGTTACATATTACAACACACATCCCTGCTGCTAAATTCTGTGTGTGTGTGTGTGTGTGTGTGTGTGTGTGTGTGTGTGTGTGTATGCTCATGATGGAGAGAGCTGGACAAAGGAGAGAGGCCTTGGCCAAAGGAGGTTTTTCTGGTCTCAGGTGAATATATATATTTGTAAATTCTCCAGCAATTGAAACGAATCCACTTTGTACTCGGAAAAGACTTAACCACTTTTACTTCTGTTTCAAACTGTACTTTTTTAAAAGCTAAAGACATCCCTTAACCTGTGTGTATGAGAAAAGTAAAATATAACAGGGATATATGTAAAGTTCTACCATTAAGTTAAAAATATTGCTGAATACAGAGAAGGTATTGGTAATACCAATTTTTAAAACTAAGGATTTTACTGGTTACTTGGTCATGAGAAGGAAAAAAGTGAGAAGTATTTTTTTTTAAATCCTGTAGCATTTTCCTAGGACATCAAGCCCTAGCACAGGAAGGGACATTTTCACGCTAATCTGTGCCAGCTGGAGCAGTCCTGCCATCTGATTATCATATTTTGGAACACTGGGAAGCTAGGATGCAGTTAACAGGTAAGTTGTAATGGGAGAACCTTCTAGAAACCATGTCTGGAGACAGGGTTCAGGAACCGAGATGCTGAGCCTGGGGAGGGGAAAGGAAGACTTGAGTGGGGCAGGCCCTACAAAAAGGGATTCCATCAATCCAAATAAGTAAAAGCCACAAAGAAAAAGTCTGGTCTCAATAGCAAAGGGAATTCTTTTCTGAGAGGTCAGTGTTGTCACAGGAGACAGAACATTCTGAAAACTTCAAGACATGCTTAGAAGGCCCCTCAATGTCAGTGGAAAAGGGGCTGCAGATGTTATCTAAGAAACCAAGTTATCTCTGTACAACAAAATCATGTATCAAAACGCAATGGAGAGAGAGCCTGCAGAAGTGAGAGGTTCCCGGAACACTACAGGAAATGGGACCTTGAAATACAGAAGACAAAGTACAGGCTCATGAATGTCTGGACAACATACCAGCAAGTTGAGCCTGACCAACCGCACTGACATCCTGATGTGTTGGCTTGACTCAAGAAGATGGGTTCCAAGTAATTCAGGGTCACACAGCAGAGAGAGATGGGGATTAGTCAAGGGTGTTCACTCGCTCACTCACCAACTATCCCGATTGAATTCCCACACTACACTAGGCACTTTTTAGGGAGCTGTGTACATTTTTCTGTGGAGGCACAGGGTTAGGACATTATCTCTTCCAAGGATACAAATTTCTCTGCGCATTTATTCCTTGTCTACCAAAAACCTTCTATTTCCTCTTTTAACCTCCATGGTTTCCTGCAAATAGGAAGGCAGGAAGTCTATCATGATGAATGGAGCCACCAGATATGTGCATTCCTTACTGTAAAAGATCACATAGGAATTCTAGCTTATAGATTCCCCAATGTGACCATTCAGACTTTGGGAGCCTGATTCAATTTGAAAGAGTAGATAAAATATAGTTTCTAGAAGTGCCAAGTTGAGGATGAGACCCAAGACCAGGGTGTGGCCACTACCCTGTGAATACTGGGAGGTCCCCCAGCCTCCCCTCACATTTCTCTTAAACTTTTCAAAGTTACCTCCTGGGACCCCAGGGGTGTGAATTCCAAGGGATCTAACAGCTCTGAGATTATAGGCTGAACTTAGGCATCAGAATTGCTAGAGAGCGCTATCTCAGTTCTGAGAAATGGTTAAAACTACCCTTGGCAGTCATATGTGGAACCACTTATTTCATTACGATGGATATTTTCTTGTAGGAACAATGCATAGTGAAAACCCAAAGGGATAACCAACATAAAACTGATTTTGTTTTCTATTTGATATAACAATTGCATTTTACTTGTTTGTTGTATGTACGGGTGAACTTTCTTACTTTTTAAAAACAGACACCCGGAAAATTTTATACATTTTTCCTATAATGTCCTTTAAAGCATGAAACGTGTTTATTATGACAGTGTATACAACTGGTGTTCATGGCCAATAACAATTTTTTTCTCTAGGTTGATGGTCCTTAATAAAAGCATTTTCTCACCTCTTGAGTTTCCACCTCTCTTTCCACTGACTGAAATGGGTTGCCCCCAGCTTGTATTCTTGAAACTGAGACTTCTTTAGTGCAACTCCAGCACCCACCCCACATTGGCAGAGAAGACGGAACACCCTGAGGACATACTGCAACCCCTCTCTGGACCTCAAGTTTCTCCTCCCCTGTCCATCTGTTATTTCTCTCCTGTCTCAGGATGAAAGTGTCCTTTTACTACTTCAGTGCTAACTCATCAACTTGTACTCTTGGTCCCAAAACGCTGGTGTTTTTCTGGCTTACATGAGCTCTTGCATCTTTCCTTCATGGCTGCCTCTCACCCTTCAGGTTTACAAACGTAGTTCACTTCTCTGTGGACTAAAATCACAAGCCTCCACTTTACTTTGGCTCTTGTTGGAGCAACCATCCTGCCTCCTTCCTTCCCATCACAAATGCCCATTGACTCTGCTCCACCTCTCTGTCCACCTTCCGCCCTCGCCACTTGAGGTCACACACATCCAAACCACCAAATCCAAGAGTCCTGGATCCCTAAACGCCGCGGAACCTCTCAGCACATCTAACACCGTTTTTTCTTCTTTTTTCCTCCTGAATCTGGTTCTTTCTTTGAAACCGCACATTTCTCTGACTCATCTACCTTATCTTCTTCCCCTTTCCTATCGAATATGGCCATGTCTGGCTCACCACTCTTGGTGGTCATCGGCTCGATGCTTTGCTGCTCTGCCCAGCTATGCTTCTCCTTCTCAAGGGTGGCGGCTGCCAAATCTGCTGGACACCTCAGTTCTAACTGTCAGCTCATCATTTCCTCCAAGAGACCTCCAAGGCTTTTAAAACCCAGCCCAGGCAAACCCAAACTCATCATCCTGCCCATAGTGCTAGATCTTTTCTGATTGTTTGCTCCATTCAAAATGGGCTCTCCTTTCTTTGAGGATGAATACCGATCTTTAGGGTTGGGCCCCGAGCAGTCATTTGACCTGACTTCCTGGTTACAGTTGACTGGCACAGGGATAGCCACCTGCCTAAAGCTCCTAGTATTTAAGTGACAGAGACAAAGAACTGGATAAAGTCTCAGTAGTGAATGCACTGCTCTGTAAGAGAAAGGTGCATGGGTTCCTGGTGCTGGGGCCCCTTAGAGCTGCCCCACTTCCCATCTTTCTGGTTAATTCAACTCTTCCACGGAGCTTTCATACATGCTAGGAAAGTTCATATATGCCAGGAAAGTCTCTTTTACCTAAGTTTGCTACAGTTGGCTCCTACTTAGAGAACTTTAAGTAGTGGGTCCACTGACACTTGTCACCCAACAATCTCTCATTCTGTCTGAAACCCCACCATGCCCTTCCCCAGTGAGGGCTTGAAATTTGACTCTGACTTTCTGTGCAACCCACATCCAGAACATTCACACCTTGTGTGTTTTGTCTCCAAAATAATCCTCTCCTCCAAGTCCTCTTCTACTGCCCTGGTTCCGGTCTCTGTGATCTTTTCTGGGCCTGTCCAGCTTCTCCAGGCTCCAGTGGTCATTCTGATCATATCACTTCTCTGCCTAACATTTGAGGCAAAGTCTGTAACTTTTACCACGGCATTAAAAACCTTTGTCTGTCTGGCTCTTGGGTGCACAGGGCTCATCATCTGCTATTTCCATTCCTAAGTGCCAGCCAGGCCTGATGGCTGACCTCATCCAAACACTGCCCATGCTTTGCATCTTCCGTGATTTTTGTACAGTTGATCCCTTCTCCCTTTGGCTCTGGTAAAATCTCTCTTCTTTAAGGCCCATCTCCAGTCCTTTTCCTAAGCTAGGGGATAGAGAAACATTCCCTCCCTCTTCTGGGACAGGAGTTCCCTGCTAGACTGGGAGGCCTGGCTCCATGTGATTCCTGGCACTGCTGTGGTTGTTGGTAAATGGATGTTAAGGGTGCAGGACTGTACATCATCCAGTGTCTGCCAGGTCAGGAAAAGGCCTACAGAGAAGAGCCAAAGTCAAGTATTTCCTACTGTCACTGCTTACCGTGCTTTAAGCCAGTATCAGGAAAAGGAAAGGCTGGGGGTGCTGAGTGGTGAATTACATGGACTGTACCCCAGACCTCCAGACTCAGTGTCTGAAAAACAAGATGCTCATGAAACTGGTTTTAGACTCCAAGAAAAACACATTTATATGGCTTATTGTTCATAAAACACTTCCATATACATGAACTGATTGAAATTTTCACTGTGACCCCAGTAAGCAGTTAAAGTTTATGAATATAAGTGAGGAAACAGCCAGGTCAGGGGTAAATCACAGACCTTCAACAGGAAACGGTGTTCCTTCTCTCCACTACCTGCAGTGCAAGTGTTAAAAGACAATAAAAAAGGCTACTGGGGGAGGTCTGAATAAGGCAGGGGATGGTTCTGCTTCTAAAGCGCATGATGGTTTCCCGCCTTTATTGTCACACATATAAGCATCCATCGCCAGCCTAGAGAGGCGAACTACACAGGACAGAAAATGTCACCCTTTCTCCAGAAATACATATTATCCCCAAACGCTTTGATTTGATGTTAAAGTATTTCAGGTTTTCATAAACCTATTTCCCCCATCAACTCCCACGCCTAGGTGCAACCTGGAAAATATTCTGCATGCATGTGTGAGTTTCAGCAGGAGGGGCTATGCATATACACATCCGCATATATATACAGGTTTATTTAAATGATTGGACCTATACTTTTGGAGGCTATTTGATGTATCTTATCAAAATAAAACACGTTTTAAGCAAGAGGTTAAAAAAGCTTTTCAGACCCAAAGGCCATTTAATACAATAAATCCTACTTGGGTAGTTTAGCAAACATTTTTTAAAACCCACATCCAGCAGACTGGTCAGTATTAGATACACAGATTTGGTTTCAAAGCTGAAATATCCCTGGTGGAATAGATCTTCTCATGAAATGCAGTTATTTTATATTATGCCACAAAAATAGGGACACATATCTACTGACGACTTAAATATTAACTCAGTAGGCTACCTGGTGACATAAATAGGAAAAAAACAGTGGTCATGGGTTAGGAGTGAGAAGACTATGACACCAGCCTACCTTGGACTGGGACTGCAAAGGATGTTAAAATCTATCCTAGAATTTAAAACAGGAAAAATGTCAAATATTCCACTCCCCATTCAGCCCAAACCATCCCCCAAGGAATACACCCCCCCCCACCCACCACATGAGGTTTACTAACCTCCTGCTACAGATGTTACTATGTCACTAATTAACAATGATCACAGAAAATGTGTCATACCAGAGTTTTTGTTATCATACATAATGCATTAGTGGCTGCAGGAATCTTCCTCCAAAAGCTACCGTCAGAAGGCAAACTGACAAATGTCCATGCCGCTGGTCCAAGAAACCACAGCTAAGAGCCACGAGGCATTCGTTTATACATTGAGCTCTCTCTGGCATGCTCCCCGCTCTAGTTAGAGGAGCTGGGGTGTGGAGAGGCCGTCCCAGCCGGGCGCTGCAGCCTCCTACTCCTGGGCCTCCTTGCGGGTCAACTTGTAGATCTCAGTGGGTCCGTCCACATGGGTGATAGTGGTGGTGAGCTGGAGTTCTTCCCCACTGTGGACACCCAGATCGCCTGAAACAGGGTTTTCGGTGTTAGATGTGTTCAAGGAGGAAGGCGAAGCAAGTTGGGGTTCATCTCATGGACAACTGCCCTGAGGTTAGCCCTCTTTCACATTCTGAGCACACAGAGAAACCCAGGGCATACAACATTCAGAACAAGGGCTAACTCCCAACCTATTCACTTGGACTTTGCAGAACTTTTTAAAATACCATTTTTGGCTTCCAGACAACAGTCATTAAGATACATGAGTCAGCTCACTGCTGATATTATTCATAGCAATCATTAACATTTAATGAACGTTTACTTTGTGCCTGATGCTATTCCAATCATTTTGTAAGTGATCTTCTTTAATCCTCGCAGGAGCCCTGTGAAGTAGGCACTATGAACGTGCCAGCCTTACGGATGAGGGTGCTGGGAGGTAGGCAAGGTAACTGCCCCAGGTGGAGGGGCAGGCCCATGAGAAAGCTGCAAAGGAATGTCTGATGCCAAGACCCATGTGACGGGCTAAACCAGTGTAACACCTCCCAATGGATGGGTCAGCAAGGCACCAACACATTTGCTGTGAATAATTTACAAAACAGGAGCCAGGTGCAATGGCCCAGGCCTGCAGTCGCACCTACACAGGAAGCAGAGGTAGGAGGATTGCTTGAAACCAGTAGTTTAAGATCACCTTGGGCAACAAGCGAGACCTTGCCTCTAAAACACTGTTGTTTTAATTACCTAGGTGCAGTAACTCACACTTGTAACCTCAGCTATACTCAGGAGGCTGAGGCAGGAGGATCGCTCGAGCACAGGGATTCTAGACTGCGCCACTGCACTCCAGCCTGGGTGACAGTGAGACTACGACTCTAAAAAAATTAACTATAAAGCAGCTGTATCGCTATATCGCGTGGAGGCAATAAGATCTGCCTATATCTATCCACAGATTGCCCAAGGAGCCCTATCTAACACATCTACAAACAATGAGGGGCTTTATTCTCCAGGGGAAAAAAAGTGCCAGAAACGTGCTGTGAATTTCCTGCTGCCCTCAGGATTGCCCCAAGTGTTCTGAACTCCTTATCAGTGGGCAGCTGCTGCTAAAATGAAATAATCTGAACTTTTCTAAATTAGCAGGGAAAAAAATTCTCTAAGTTACACCTCGAATAGCCTGTCACCTGCCATAAGACAATTAAGTGAATGTGTAACTAACAAAGAGAAAATGGAAAACGTAACCACGCTCAGTTCAATTGTGTGTGGGGGTGCATGTGTGCACGTGTGTTTGTGGAGGGGGTACTGGGGAACAGAAAGTTAAACTTGTGTCAGTGATTTTTATATTGTGCACATATCATTTGATTTCATGTTTTCGGGAACGGAAGTTTTTCTAATTCAAGGCATAGAATTAAGTAACTAAATGCTGTTTTCCATGGAAATGCCGTATCATAACTTAGAAGAAGCCTTGGCCCTACCTTAGGACTAATATCACTAATTTAAGAACTGCTGGGTATCAATGAATCTGATGGCCTTAGAACCCCAGAGGTCCCTCCCACCCACTGGCCCAGCAGGCTGCTTGGCTGCTTCCCTTCATGTGTGCCACACAGTACTCGTTTCTCCTTGTAAAACCATTTCTATGTGGCTGCACAGCAATCCTATTAGTAAATGCCAGCCTATAGCTCTCTACCCAAGAGCTTCCCTGGTCTCAGAAGCAGGCTCGCTGGCTGCTGCAGCAGACTGCTGAAGGTATTTGGGGCTGTTTTGGCAAGAGACTAATCCACAGGACTACGGGTAGAGATTAAAGGGGCATCAGTCCAGACTCCAGCACATCTACATTCATCTGCCCTCAAGCCAGAGCATAGATGCCAAGTAAGGCTGGTGAGAGGCTTTAGCTGGGCTACTTTGGGCCAAGCTAAACCACTGCTTGTACAATGAGCAACTTCTCCCAGACCAATAACTTGTATTCTCACTGCTGCGACGTCCGGTCCACACTGCAGTCAAGCACAAACAGTATAAGCCTCACATTTCTCGGTCAAAGCTATTTCTGGATTTGCATATCTGGGCTAGCCATCAAAACTCCAAAGCCAGTTTCATGATCTGCATGTCTGTGTGAGTCATCAAAATTTCAAAGAGAGTCCTGACCACCCCAGTGGACCCATTAGCACTCATAACCCTTTACCTAAGGAATCCCTTTCCCTGGGGACTTCTTAGAAATAGATGCTAGAGAGGAATCCTACTCAGGCTTTGAACCAAAGATGTTAATTCTTTAAACTTAAAATATGACTCCAATTAGCAGATTCTAGAATATGTGTATGATCCTCCAGATCACTTAAAGAAACAGCCAAAATTGCTTTGGCTTCTTTATTTAAACGAATACCTATGTTACAGTGCGTAGCACATGCCTGGCACAGTTCTAAATGCTGTACAAGTAGTAATGCACTTAACTCTCATAGCAGTCCTCAGACACAGGCACTATTACCAGCACTTGCATTCTGTTGATGAAGAAACTGAGGCACAGAGAGGCTAAGTAACTTGCCCAAGGCCCAAGCTGCTAAATAGTGATGTGGGATTCAAACCAAAGAAATAGGTGCCAGGATGTAGACTCTCATCTTTTGGGTTCTGCTGCCTCTTCTTATACATTCAAGTTTCCAGCAGCCAATGAGACTGCCAGTGAAGTATGAAGTCCCCATGCAGCGCATCACAGTTAAAAATATCCACATACGGCAGGCACAGTGGCTCACACCTGTAATCCCAGCACTTTGAGAGGCCGAGACAGGCAGATCACTTGAGGTGAGGAGTTCGAACCAGCTTGGCCAACATAGCAAAACCCTGCCTCTATTAAAAATACAAAAATTAGCCGAGTGTGGTGGCATGCACCTGTAGTCCCAGCTACAGAAGAACCCCTTGAACCCGAGAAGCAGAAGTTCCAGTGAGCTGAGACTGTGCCACTGCACTCCAGCCTGGGTGACAGAGCAAGACTCCATCTCAAAAAAAAAAAAAAAAAAAAAAA
>NW_022436976.1:17893202-17940557 GCF_009761245.1 Sapajus apella | reverse complement strand
CAAGACTCCATCTCAAAAAAAAAAAAAAAAAAAAAAAAAAAGAACAACTACAAACACTCTGAAAACTCAAAGAGAACGTAAAATAATGGAAAGGCATCCATGTTCATAGATTGGAAAAATTAATATTGTGAAAATAACCACACCACCCAAAGCAATCTACACATTCAACGCAATCCCTATCAAAATAGCAATGACAATCTTCCCAGAAACTGAAAACAATCCTAAAATTCATATGAACCACAAAGAGGAGAACTGCTTGACCCCGGAAGGTGAAGTTGCATTGAGTCAAGATCATGCCACTGCACTCCAGCCTAGGTGATAGAATGTCTCAAAAACAAAACAAAACTAAAAACCGCACGTACAATAATTTGAATAAATTGTTTGGCATATTAACTTTGCTTTTGTATCTAATAAATTTATAGCATAGAAATCAGTGTGCTGACAGGAGAGCTGTTATTTTTGAGTATTGGCCATATGCACTGTGAGGGGCTGAGCATGCCCTGTATTTCCTTGTATGTTGTGAAGCTACTGTGGCATAATTAATTTCTCTACTGTGCTGGATGAGGATCCAGATCAATGGGACTCTATGTTTCCCATGTGATTTGATTGTACCTTGAAGGCCAACTGTTCTCCCTTGGGGAATGGCTGTGAATATGGCAGTAACATAGCAGGAGTGGAGATCCCTCCACTTGCCTCCTAATTCCATCACCTCCTACCTCTGCCAAGGTCTTGCTCCATCTGTTAGTCTCCCCCTCTCTTGGCGCCTGCTGCTCAGTGCACAAACATGCTCAAAGTCTCTTCCCATCTAAGACAAGAAAAAACCCTTCTGAAAATGTGACATGCATCTTATTGGGGTGAAAAAGAGTGAAAAAAAAGAAAAGAATGCTTCAGTTTGCAGTAAATTTCTCTCCTTGGTTATGATGTCAATTCATCACAGCTCATTAACAATTAGATGAAGGTTTATGTCTTCCTAACCTTGTGAAATGAGGCCCATCTCTGGCACAGATTTCATCTTAATGGACTACAGCGATGTATCCATATGTGTGGAGTCACATCCACAGGTGTGTAGCTGCTGTTTGGTTGTAACTGTCTGGAATGCCTAATGAGGACGAAGAAAGCCACATGCACTGGAGACAGCTTCACAGGACTGCAGCATCTTAATGACAATCATTTGTGTATCTGTGCTCACTTCAATAAAACCTCATTCTGAGGTTGTATTACAGATTCCAGGAGAGATCGGAGGTCCGACCAGGGGTCTTCTAATATTAATAAGGACTACCTACTTCCATCCTCACCGCTACCTTGCAAATTAACACGTCACTGCCCAAGTGCGAAAGCCAGGGAGGTCCCATGCCATGAGCTCGTATTTGTCCTCAAGGTCATACACAATGTGTGGTGGAGCCGAGATTCCAAACCATCTGTGTCTACCTCCAAAGCTTATGTTCTTTCCATAACACTCATGGTTCTATCCTTTTTTGTGGAATTTTCCCTAGGCCCACAACAACCTCTCTCCTATTCACCTTCAAAGCTAAGCTGAGATGATCACTTTTTGGAATGAAGTCTCTAGTTCACAGCAGAATGAGAAAAACAAGAAAGTGTAGTATTTGTAAAGCCAAATTATTTTCATGCAAAGGACTGTTGTTTAAGAGTATGTCTACTTACATTTTTGGTGTTAATGTGATTGTTATGTTAAAAAATAAAATACTGTGGCTGGTGCAGTGGCTCACACCTGTAATCCCAGCACTTTGGGAGGCAGAGGCAGGAAGATCACTTGAGCCCAGGAGCTGGAGACCAACCTGGGCGACACAGTAAGATCTTAACTCAACAAGAAGAAAAAAATCATTAGAAAATGATGAATGGTAGGTTTATTCTTTTTTTTTGTTGTTGTTTTAAAGAAAGTAAGTACCCAGGATAGTATGTGGTATATAGTAAGTGCTCAAAACACCCACAAAGGCCACGCACGGTGGCTTACACACCTGTAATCCCAGCACTTTGGGAGGCCGAGGCAGGCAGATCACCTGAGGTCAGGAGCTTAAGACCAGCCTGACCAACACAGAGAAACCTCAACTCTACTAAAAATACAGAATGGTGTGGTGGTGTGCACCTGTAATCCCAGCTACTGCGGAGGCTGAGGCAGCAGAATTGCTTGAATCCGGGAGGCGGAGGTTGCAGTGAGCCGAGAACGCGTCATTGCACTCCAGTCTGGGCTACAGAGTGAAACTCCGTCTCAAAAAAAAAAAAAAAAACACACACCCAGCAAAGATTTGCCTGGTGCAGGCAAGTGCGGCTCCTCTGTGCTCTGCATGGCCAGGTCCCCACCAGCATTTAGGGACACACCCTCTGCTAGAAAACAAGTGTGCCTTGGGATAGCTCAGCTTTGATCCCTTCTGGGAAATGGGGTAGCGTGCTTTGGTGGACAGGTTAGGAACCCTGGGCCCAGTAATCTCTCTGTCCCTGTCAACCCCAGATGTCATATATTCCAGGCTTGGAGTGAGCCATTGCCCCTGGACCCCCAAAGCACCTCCTGATACTTACTGCCAGACAGCAACTACAAGTGGGAGAAGAACACAATAAAGCTTATTAGTTTTGGGGTAAAATCTTAGTGTCATAGGCTGAACTGCATCTCCCCCAAACTCTCAAATTCATCTGTTGAAGTTCTAACCCCTAGAACCCCAAAATGTGACTGTGTTTAGAGACAGGGCCTTCTTAGAGAAGAAATTAAGTTAACAATGAGGTCACTTGGGGTGGGCCCTACTCCAAAAGACTGGTGTTCTTTGAGAGAAAAGGAGATGAGAATATAGATATAGGCAGAGGGAAGACCATGTGAATACACAGGGAGAAAGTATCCATCTACAAGCCAGGGAGAGAGGCCTCAGAAGAAACCAACGTTGGTGATACCTTGATCTCGGACTCTAACCTCCAGAACTGTGAGAAAGTAAGCTTCTGCTTTTTAGGACACCCAGTCTGTGGTATTCGTATCACAACTCTAGCAAACTTACACCTTTAGGAAGCTGAAGGTTCTTCCCGAGAAGGTAACTGAGATGCCCCTATCATGGTGGGGTGACAGGAATTCTAAGACTCAGAAAAAATGATTTTAATTAACTGAGCCAGGAAAGGGCAGGTCACTGGCAGAGCCACAGCCCTGGGAGAGGCAGGGGCAGAAGATATCTGACTACAAATGGCTGGGCAAGGGGTGCCAGGCTGGTGAAGATCTGTCACTTGGTTCCCACCTTCAATGGGGAATGGGGAAAGGCTTTCAAGATCTGCTTTAGGGTCTGGGTCCGGCCTGTGTGACAAGACCAATCCCATCAGTACTCACAGACATCAAGAAGCCCGGCTGGCCATGGGCAGATCATCTAACGTACAACTGGGGATGGCTTCCATAAAAGGGGGTGACCACTGTCAGGGCCTCAGGACTTAATCCGACCCTTTACTGAAGCAACAAAAGCCAAAGCCATCTTTCCTGTGAAACAAGAAGAGGAGACCCCAGAAGCCTCCAGAAGTAAAACTGATGTCACACGGTAGCTAGCTGCCAAGACACGGAACCAGCGCTGCCGCTGTTGCTCCCGGCAGAGTGGCTGCATTCGCCAGAAGATGCTTGGCGTGAACAGAAACAGGAGGCAATGGTGGCAGTGAGGGCGTCTTGTGTTCCCTCTGCCACAGTCGTCTAGTTGGGAGTTCTGTGTCTCACTTCTTTTTTTAAAACATTCTGACAAGAATTTTATAGACCAAAGAACAGAAAAACCAAAGCTATTACCAAGAATTGTCTGACTTCAGAAGCAGCTCCAGCTTTTTATTCCCATCTGAGTTGTGGTTGAGTGGGTTTGGACAGTTTTTCATGTGTGCAGGGCTTTGCTGCTTGAGCCCTGGGAGATGGTATTTTTGCTCAGAGAAGAGGGTTCACCTTAGCCTGCTGCAATTCATTTCTACCTGGAAGGACTTCCAGAATGATTCACAGATTGGTTATGGCCACAGGTAAAAAGAACAACTGTCATGAAAAGGCAGCAGCAGCAGCAGGGCAGAATATGTAAGCGTTCCTTGAAAAGGTAACTAAAATATCTTTGCTAAATTAAAAAACATATATGTGCACATGAGCACATGTGTGTGGGTGTATACTCACATAGACACATATATATGCATAAAATGATTACGCATAAAATTCTATGTACATATAAATAAAATGATTAATGTGAATGAGTTTGTACATTCACTGCCGCTATGGTCCATCAACCAGTAGGAAGAAACCCAGGGAAGTCCATGAAAGCCTGTAGCTATAAAGAATGTGGAGCCACACTCCCACAGCACCTATTTGCTGGTGAAAACACTCCAGCTTGGAGTTGTCCTGCCATCTTTCAAGAGGTAGATGAGGAAATCCTGTCCTCCAGATCAGGCTAAAGGCTCCTTGAGAGCAAGGACTATGTCTCTGTCACTTTTTTGAGCTTCACCTCACTCCATCTCATCCAAGATGGCACAAAGCTAAGTACTAAGGAACTTCGGTATGAAGTATGAGCTAAGTATTGGGGTGCTCGGTGGTTCACTTGTAAAGGGTCACTTTCTGATCCATACTATGAAAGAGAAACAGAAATATGTGAGAAAATGCTCTTTGGAAAGTGACCTTGTCTTGAACCTGTGGCCTACTTTGTTCTTCTCCATTCCATGACTAAAACAGAGAAGAAAAATTCTATGCTGAAATGCTTGATGCTTCCATTTCCTTCCTACCCACTTCTACCTCCTTCTGACACTTGGCATGTCCCTCCAACTCACATACCAAATCACCTCCATCAAAGATTCTTTCCCCTTTCTTATCACCTTTGGCATCAGAAACTGCTTGCCTGTGCTCCATCCAGGACCCATCTAACAAAGGCTAGAAGCCCCACACACCTGGGATCCACTCACTGTAGCAAGAGATCTGAATTCCTAGCTCTGAAGCTTTAAAGCAAAGGAGAGAAAGAAATAGAGAAAGAAAGGCCAAAGCCAAAAAACTTCCCAAGAGAATGAAAACGGAGCATGGGAATACTGGGGGAGGAGAAGGAATGCCATCCAGAGACTCAGAGAATGTAAAAACACATGTATCCTTCCTTCTGAGAGTTCATCTTTGAGCCTTCTATGGAATATTCCAAACTAGGTCTTTCCAAGAAACTTCAAATCTCATGAAACACTCCACAATTCCTAGGATACATTGTATGATGTAGTAGCAGATGAAGAAATGAGCAATGAAATAAAATAGAGAAGAAAAATAAGCACAGCGCTCAAGGTGGAAGAGACTCCTTTCAAATGCACAAGGTCACAGTACCATGCAGGAAAGTGAAGGGCTCACAAGCTGCCAGGGGCTCATGGGGCTGCTGGGAAGTCACAGCTGATCATGTTACCAAAGGGAACTGCTAAATCTTATAACTTTTGTGTTTAGGATCAACCTATGGTCCCCAAAGAGTCTGCCTGCTAAACTGCTTGAAGAATGTTTTCCAACAGGGGTTCTACTGGCATTTCAGACAGGACATTTCTTCATGACAAGAGCCTTTTTTGCCTATTGAACATTTAATAGCATCCCCTAGATTCTGGACACTAAATGCCAAAGGCACATCCCAGTTATAGTGGCAAACCAAAACAACTGTGAACATTTAAAAACACCCCCTTAGCAAAAGATTCAGGGGATATGACCTCTTGTTGAGATTTGCAAGCTTTCCATGAAATTACAAATCAAGCTGTCTTCAATGAAAAACTCTGATGAGGGAGAGTCAAGTGTTTTTCTCAATTGCAATGTTTCAAGCCTAGGAGAGTGGCTATTGTGCAGGGTAGGAAGTCCTGATGGGAGCTGCCTAACACCTGGCTCAAAGCTCAAGAATCTGTCCAACAGGGTGGTACACAGTCTTCCTGCCTCTGCAGGGTTGGCCACGGCTCTGGGCTCCCACTTGCTGAACAGTGTTAAAATTGGACACATTGTCACCAGCGTTTGGAAATCCCTTACCTATGACAGCTATCACTGCCTGGGCTGCCACTTACTAGCAAGAGGTATTCTTCTGCCCCTTCCTTGCTAACAGGAAAAATGACAACCACAATTTTCTTCTTTTTTTTTTTTTTTTTTTAGATAGGGTCTCCCTCTATCGTCCAGACTGGAGTACAGTGGTGCAGTCATGGCTTACTGCAGCCTCAAACTCTTTGGGCTCAAGGGATCCTTTGCCTCAGCCTCCTGAATAGCTGGGACTACAGGTGCACACCACCATGCCTGGCTAATTTTGTTTCTGGTAGGGATGGGGTTTCACTATATTGCCCAGGCTGGTGGCCTCAACCTTCTGAGCTCAAGCAATCCTCCAACCTTGGCCTCCCAAAGTGCTAGGACTACAGATGTGAGCCATTGTACCCAGCTTAACCATAGAAATTCAAAGTTCAAAAGGACTTTAAGAGATCACTTACATTTGGGAGCAGTGGTGCACAGAGGGTTAAGTGGTTTGCCAAAAGTCACACAGAAAAAAACCAACCAAAAGAATTTATGTACATAAATTGCTATAGCACACTGTCAGTACTTGATAATTATTTCCCACTGGTATTATTATTCCATCATCCAGAAAGTCCAGCCATTACTTTAAATGGTATTTCCCTGGAAGGCAGAATCTCTACCTACTCACATGAAGGACAAGACCACATGGCTTCCTTCAACGTCCCACAGGATGACCATGGAATGAAATCAAGATTCTTGTCCACAAGCCTGGCAGCCTTTGCTGCTGACATTGTGGGTGTCCACTGCTTGAGAGGCTACATGATCCCATTTTCCACTTGTACAGTAAAAACACCAAGTGACAGAGATGGAAAGGAAGCAGAAGACTGCCTAGCTCACAAGCCTTCTAGCAAAACAGTCAAACCAGAGTTGGGCAGGGGGTAAGTAAACACTCTGTATTCTCACTTCAGACCAGAGATGGGCTTGAAACTGATTGTGACCATATGTCTACTCCAAAGAGGTCAAGGGGTGAGGGAAGCTCATGTCCAGCGTGCTCTCACATGGATGTGGCAAATACAGGATGAAGACAGACAGCGGCTGAGACCATTCCACATCCCTTGACTCCTAGCACAGATGCCTTCCTCTCCTGCTCCTCTTCATCTCTGTCTCTCTACTACCCTCATCCCTTCTCCCCACAAGATCACTGAATGCTAATATAGAACTCTTATTTCTAAAGCATTAATTCACTCAACATTTTAAAAGTATCCTTAAGAACTAGTCTTTGCCCTGAAGGAGTCGATGATCCAGCAGGAACATAAAGGCACAGACGACTCATCTGTCACCTCTACACAATGAATGCCATGTGGAAAGTAGACTGACAATCCCCCAGGCATGTTCCTTAGGACATAGTTTCAAGAGATGCACTGCCTTAGGAAAGGGTTCCAGGGCCAAATGATCGAATAATTTTAGAAATGCTGTTACCCCTACCCCTTTTAGAGACTGACAGTACAAATTAATGCACTAAAGGCATTAAGATGTCTTGCAGTGAAAAGCCTTATTCATGCCGATCAACCCTATCATTCTCAAATGTGTTTGACTACCTAAATTTATCAACATTTCACGGAAACAATATTCCATTGAATGTGATTTGGTGGATTCTAATTTGGGTGACTAGGAATAGGTGTTAAAGATGATGCTACCTTTTGACTGGGCCTAAAACATGAGTAGAGTTTCACTAGACCCAGATGGAGGCAGAATGTGCAATCCACTCATGCAACACACACTCAGAGTACTTCCCAAAAGTGAGCCCAACCTTTGCTTCTGGGGGGCTGCTACCCTGGTTTCCACTGCAAGGCAGAGTGAAATGCACTAGAGCATTAATTTGAGAAATGGCATCCGGTGTTTGGGGAATAGCAAGGACATGGCTAGAGTAAAGCAGGTGTAAAAAAAGAAGGAATAAAGAATAAGGCTGGAGCCAAATAGAAAAGGGATCTATTAGATCAGTTGTTTATCAGGCCACCTGCTACCTGTTGACAGCTAACTGGCCTAGACAGTGTTGATCATTCTCCTCTGCTGTGGCTAGTGAAGAAACCCCGGGCAAGATCTTCCCTTCTCTAGGCCTCAGTTTCTTCATCTATAAAATGACCGGATTCTCTAAGGCAACTTGCAGCAGCGAAGTCTCAGTGATCTGTGATTATAAGATGTAAAAAGGCAGCACACACCAGCACTAAAGGACAGGAAGATTCTGGGGACAAGAGAACAGCTATTGGTTTATACATACATCACTCAATTGTGCTAAAAAATGTAAGGGAAGCAAATTTGATTCTTGTACTAAATCAAGACATATTTTAGACTAGAATGCGATATTCTCAATGTATTTTAGAAATTTAAAAGTAGAACTTAAGGAAAGATCTGACTTGTGTGAGCTTTTGGTCTTACAGCCCTGAGTCCCCTGGATGCTCATTCACTGTCTCCCAGTGTAAAGAGTGTACTGGAAAGTTGAATTGGGATTTCAGGCTTTAGTCATTTAAATCTTGTAAAGACAGAAGCCTATTTATCCTGACTTAAGCTGTGCTAAAGAGACAGAAACTCACCATTGGACTGGTCTTCCCCATAGTTTTTATGGGATGGTGCATACAAGAACATCAGAGCAAAGACGTACAGGTTCCACATTCCGTAGATGCCCGTGAAAAAGGCACTGTTCACTTGGACTGTGACGCCGCCCCATTTCCAATGGCCTTCTGTTACCTATGGAGAAAGGATGGTGATATTCAATTGAAACAGAGAAGAAACAGAAGAAACATAACACTAACAAAGGAACCAACCAGCAGGAAAACCAAGTCTCTTCTACATATGAGAAAAGTGAAGGGCCATGTAAGACTCCAGCTTTTAATCTGAATCATTTCAGTATAAATTAAGATCAACTGAAGGTTCTCTGTGTCAGGCACAATCAGTGGTTCTTACCTTGGTTACATATTAGTATCACCTGGGGAGTGTCTCTTCCTATAAACAGCAATTCATTGCTATTCCTAAGTTAAACAAACTGTGTCTGAGCCCAACACTTAATCACAATTATAATTTCTCTCTGCTGTCTGTCTTCCCAGCTAGATGTAAATTCCCTGCAGGCAGAGACCAGTTCTCTTTCCTTTGCTGCCATGTCTTTGGGGTCTGATGCACCATAAATTAATTCAAATCCAGTGCCTACCACTCATTCAGCTTAATGTAAGACAAGTAAGATGAAGAATCCAAACTTCAGAAGTTCAGTGTCCTTAAGGGTAAAATAAAAGCTTGAAGGTTACTGAAGAGAATTAAGTAAAAATATTTCTAGAAACTGCCTGGCATACAGTAAACACTCAGTAAATCTTAGTTATTTCTATAATGTTCCTCGAAGTAAGCCACTCATGAAGATAATTAAGGAGCTTTCATATGCTTTGAAATTCTGCAAGAGATGTTTTGAAGCTGCTTTTGTCTGTGTTAATAACTTGGTAATTGTCTTAAGGGCTGCCTAAAGATATATGGATTACACTAAGAACTGTCAACAGAGTTGCTGAGCTGAATGACTAATTTGTGCCAGCTCTGAGAAAAATGAAATGATTTTGACCACTTCTGCTTGCTACAGGACACTTAAAATGGAAACCAAAGAAAGCACTGGAAAAACGTTCCTTTGACAGCTGAACGAGGCTGTGTTGTATAAACCATCTCTAGGAACCACTTTTAAATTGTAAGATGGCAGGCTAGATTGAAATGTTAAGGCCTTTAACAAGATGTGAATTTCATTGCCTGTTTAGGATACAGCGGGTCTGTGTTCATTCAGTATCTTCTGTATAATCCATAACCCGCAGGGGCCCTAGGCCAAATTAAGGTCTAAGTATAGATATTTTCTTTTGAAAGACCCGGTGTGACAGTTAACCACATTGACCAATTATAGACTTACCAGTTTTAGTTTGGCATTGGTGATACATAATTTTTCATTTTTTGTGACTCATAAACAAACCACCATTATGAACTCTTATTTATTTTGGAAAACAATGCATTTTATATAAAATGCCCAGAAGTGTTTTTTGGCAAAGAAGGATTTCATAACCATTACTAATTTTAGGACAATATACCAGCATTCAAGCTGCTTAGGACTTCTTAGAAATGTCTCCAAATGTCACTCTTCTTGCTTTTAAATGCAGAATGTAATAGCTTTATAAAAACTATATCACTTAGAGCATCTTATGATGATTTTTATTGCATATAATGGAAAAGAAAAGAAAGCATTAAGATAGTTTCCAGAAACACATGTACCTGCTGTCATAACACAGGTTTCTGTATGTGATTAAGGAGGGGAGGCTAGGCTGTCACCCATCCTAGCTGCAAGATAGAATATGGCAATATGGCATCTCTTCTACTCTCTTAAGGCAGTGGACATTTCAGCTCAGGGAAGGGCTAGTAAGAGACTACTGCCTGGGACAGAAGTTGGAAATAGTATTGACTATTTTAGTGGCATTGATTCTTGGTAGGGTTGACATGACCGACCCATCTAAGAAAACACCAACCTGCATGCCTGGTACACAGTGGTGCTCAACAGATGTATGTTGAATGAACAGAGGTGAAAGTATAGGCATATATAGGGACTCCACGGCAAATACATGGAGGTAGAAAGTGGAGATGGAAACAGCCACTCTTAATAAGTACCTGACTGAAAAGTAAAGAGAAAGTATTGCAGTCCACAGTAAGTCATAATAATTGACTTTGAAAGTGAGAGGAGATGCCAATGTGTGACAAGCGTTACATATTCATTTAAAGTATTGCTTTCTGTTATATTTACTATCATTTAAAATAACCGGTTAGCACAAATATTTGCAAAGCTAAGATTCCTTTATATTCATAACAAGGATAAACATTTATATAATGCTAACGATGTGCCAGACACAATACTAAACACTTTACATGAAACACATTCTTTAGTCTTAATAACAAGGCTGTGAGGTAGGTAGGTAATATTTCCATTCAACACACAGGTAAATTGTGGCACAGAGAGATGCAATATCTTGCCCAGGATTGCTCAGCCAGAAAGTCACGGCTCTTACTCCGAAAGAAGGTATTCTTAACCATTATACAACACAGGGTAGGAATGTTATCTTAAACAGGGGTTGGTCTCTGAAGGTAGAACATGAAGCAACGATTGCGTAAGGTCAAATTTCCTTTGGAAATTCACTTCATTGCCCATAATATACATTACTAATAGAGCATACATACACAGGTTTGTATGTGTATTCAAATCTGTAGACACTGTATATCCTGGACATAGTAATGTATGGCATAAATAAACTAGATATATAAACAAAATAAAAATTTACAGTAGCACCACTGGATTGAGATCCCCATAGCATGAGAGGCACACAAGAATTGAGCCTGACAGGAAATATCAGACTCATGCTCTCATCTCATACTTGCTCTGGGACACATGCACATTGTTTAGAGTGGAGTTGCAGAATTACACATACTACTGAGTGTGCAATCTGCAAATGTGGTGTTGCCTGCTGTGGGCAAAGCGCTGAAATGCAGAAATAAACAGTATAGATAGTGGGACTCCACTGTTTGGTGACTGGATTTTTTTTCCCTCTCCTCTCCCAATTATTCATGCCTGAGACATCCTCAGCTCTGAGCACATTCCCACCAACATGTAGCACAATGAGCAGCCTCAACAGAGCAGGCCTTGTATAGCCAAAATCTTTCTAATGCCAAGACAGAGATAATAGTCTCTGCCTTTTAACTTTAAGAGAAAAATCAGGTAGCCCTGGCCCTCCCCCGCCAAAACCACCCCTCCACACACACAAAAAAAATCCCCAAATCTCACCCTCTGCATAAGTCTTATTTCTAAAAGTCCCTGTTTTTCCTGATTTTACATTTGAACAATTTACTTTTGTGTGAAACCACCCAATTATACCCCTGGAGCCAAGTGAAGGTCAAATCCCTTTACACCCAGTAGTCTTGACAACCAACATTCCACTTAACAACAAGATTTCCAAATCCCAGACACAGGCTCTCTTACCGGAAACATTTCCTCTGTAAGTAACAGAATGAAGTGATCACACACACACAAAAGAGCTGGGGACAGGCTCTCTGGGAGTTTGCTGCATGTGGCTTGACCTGAATGTCAGGCACCTGGGGGTCCCCTTAATGAAGGTCGGTGACCTTCTCCCCTGCACTGCACTTCTGTTCCCTACTGCCGCCACCTCTAAATGGAACGCCTCTTTCTTTTCCAGAGGGAAGGGGCTGAAATACCAGACTGCGATGTACCATCTCTTGGTTGCTATGACTGAGGCCATTAAAATGGCAGGCATTAAAAGACTGCACCTCAGTACCCAGCTACAAAGCCTCAAGGTCACTGCATTCCACAGCTTCCCGTCGCCTTTCATTCCTGGCCTCAGAGCTTCAATATCCTGGTGAGATCCTCTCGCATTATATTTCATGAGGCTTAAATGCAAGCTCTCCCACAGCAAGCCTGGGAGTATAATGGGGGTTTTAATACATTCCTTTTACCTAAGGCTGGGATCCATTTCAAAAAGTTACCCAATAGGTTTCCTTTCAGGTGAGCTCATTGCTCTGACATTCCAAAATGACATTAAAAAATAAATCCTCTGATGACTATATTAATACAGTACCTGGGACACTGAGAGTTGTGCCGGAAAACGTCTTAGATGTCTATAAATAAATCTTTAAAAAAAAACCCAGCAGGAGGAATGTGAGGAGCTAATGGAATTCAAAAGGCCTCATTGCTACCCCCTCCGAGTTGAAATCCACTCTGGGCAGACTGTCGCAGCAGATATAAAAAGCCAGCCACAGGCTGAAGCTGTATTAGAAAATCCTGGGGCAATGGAATATTAATCTTTTTCTCTAAAGAAAAGCCACAAACTATGCTCCTTGCAAGATGGCTTCCTTTGCTTTAAGAAGTACACTAAACATGTACAAGGTTAAATCTTGGCAACATGCAGCTGCTTCAGGTGGAAGGAACTCCGCAGAGACCAGACATACATGAGACAGTGTGGGAGAATGACGTCAGCTTCCCAAACCAGCAGAAGGACCTGTGTGAGGCCTTAGGACCGAAAGTGTCCTTTCTTTCTGCCTTCCTGAAAACATATCTCGAAATTGCCTTTTATGCCTCAACCCATCCTCCTTGAGATTCTGTTTCTCCGTGCTCCGTGCCCTGTCAGGCTTGCAGACCTGGCTGTGTCAAATGTCACCGTGCGCTCCTGAGGGACTGGAGGAACTGAAAAGCATGTTGGTCATAGTAGGGAACTGCCACGGGAGAAGTCAGGCCTCCCACTCTTGTTTGAATATGAATGTGTGAGCCTTCGCTGGTAGAATAAAAAACTCTTTCAGAGTTTGAAATAGTTTTACTGCAAGCGGAGTGGAAAGCGAAGTTTCCAAGGTTTAATAAACAAACAACCTGATACAAACACAGCAGTGTTATAGGTCAAAGCAGATGTGATGAACAGGACTTATGAAGACATACATGTATATCAGTTTTATTTTTTCCATGTTCATTTCAACCTCGGCAGAGTTAGCAACACTAACACTCCCCCGTGACACAGCCAACAGCAGGGCTCTAGAGGCTCCAAACTTGGGGTCCCCTTGGGTGTCCTTCAATGGAATTCAAAGGGTCCATAAATTAGAATAGAAAAAAATTATATCTTTATTTTCACTAGTCTCTAACTGAAAGATAGTATTTACTTCAATTATGGATGGAGAAAAATCCCCGTAGTATTAGTACTATCTGTGATATTTTCAATAGACATTATGATATTTTCACATCAATTACAGTTGTAAATATAAATCTGCAATATACCTGTAACATGTTTCACTGTAAATATGTATTACATATAATATATAGAGATGATTCCCTTTGAAATTCAAAGTATTTTATTTTACTCATTTGAAAACATTCTAAGAGGAGACTCGCAGCCTTCATCAGGTTGCTAAAGGGGTCCATATACAGCTTTCCCTGTACTAGGGAAACTTGCTAGCAGAATGGAGTGAGTCATGTCCTAAGGCACTATCTGCACTGCTGAAATCCTCCATTTTGGCTAAATGACAAAGCACTGGCAAAAGGGTCAGAAAGAATGGGTTCTGATCTCTCTAGCTTACTATATGTCTTTTGGCAAGAAAGACATTCAGTTTTCTTGCTATTCAGAATACAGATATTCACGCTTACAAATGTGCCAGGGGCTCTGCTAATTACATTTGGGTGCACGATGATGGCTCAGTCAACAACAGATCACATATACGGTGGTCCTGTAAGATTATAATACGATATTTTTACTGTATTTTTCTATGTTTAGATGTTTGAAATATACAAATACTTGCCATTGTGTTACAATCGCCTACAGCAGTCAGTACAGGAACATGCTGTACAGGTTTGCAGCCTAGGAGCAATGGGCTACACCATACAGCCTAGGTAGGTAGTAGGTTACACCATCCAGGTTTGTGTAAGTACACTCTATTATGAGGAACTCACATAACGATGCATTTCTCCGAATGCATCCCTCTTTGTAAATATTACTTCCTGTGATCATCGCAGCAGCTTTCTGTGGGTCTATTGTTATATTTATTTTGCAGATAATAAAATTAAACCTTAGAACTGTTAAGTAATCCATCCACAGTCCTAACCAGCTAGAAAACAGCATAAATGAAAACTTTCTCTAAAGCTATTAAATATCATATTCTAGCAAGCTAGGATAACAATTCCTGCCCTACTTACCTCGTAGGATTTTTGTGATGCTCAAATGAATAATAGATACATTAGAGTTAAACAGTACTTTCCACCCTTCAAAACAAGTTACGAATATTTTTAAATTATTATCGTTATTGAGATTTTCAACTATAGCAAAATTTTGAGTTTTGGAAATAATCAGTGGAAAGACAAGATGCTATCAAAGGGACTTTTGAATTATGTTTCATATTTGTGGCAATATAATTATTACAAAGAGTAGCTGATGGACTGTATAAGGATCTATGTTAATGCGAGATTAAAAACAGAATCAAACTTATGCTTGTCAGTGTTGAGCTACAAGGCTTCCTAAGTTTATTCTCATAAGTAAATAAAATATGTGTCCTTCAATCTGGCTACAGGCTTTTACTTTATTTAGCAACTTTTATCTCCTACAAGGTTTTATAGAAAGAGAAACTTTAGTTCATTTGGCCAGGTGATATCAAGACCCAGAAAAATATGGCTTGATCAGCTGTCCAGAATTATGTCCTCTCTGCTCCTTTCCTCAGTAGCTCTATAGAATTTCTGTGCAGGGTAGAGGAACCTCTCCAGAGACATTCTCACCTTAACAGCTCAGGGTCTACTTACCTGACTAACGATGAAGAAGATGACAGTCATGGCAGCACAGGCCAAGGTGATAAGCATAAGGAACTTGAATCTAAAAATTAGCCCCTATTAGAAAAGAGAGAGTAGTTTAATACTCCATCAGTTACCAACCCTTTTCTCACTAAGTAAATCTATAAAAAGCTTAATTTTAAAGAAATCTGTAAAACCAAATGCCTAAGAATGACAGTAACATGATTTTCCATAGTAATATTTCTCCTGCAGAGGTAAGTGTGGCTGAAAATTTCTTGGGTCAAATATTTCCTATGTTGTTATCACTCATAAAGCGGTGATACGAGAGCCTGGGAAATTATATTCACAACACGTTGTGAGGCTGCTAATTTCCCTGCTAAGCTGGTTATGCTTCTCTGCAAGGGTTCAAAGTTACCAAATCCAAGTTTTCTGTGGTTGTAATAAAATTCTGCTCCAGTGAACAAAAAGAAATGTGCATATTAATCAACATGAAGTGGATTTGGTTGAATTTTCTCATGTCACTCCAGCTCTGGAGACAGGCAAGCCTTAGAAAGTGCCCGTGGTTTCCTGAGAGCAGGGTTTAAGAGAACCTGTGTTTCAAGGAGGGAGGCCTATTATTCAAGGCTCTTATGTGCAGATCTACTGCATATAAAAACTCTGAGGTTCTGTAGTTTCTGCTTCTCTTTTCATACTGGAATTAGGCTTGTTTCTCCAAGAACAGCCACTTAGGCATGAACCCAAGGAATCCCTGAAAAATCAAGGATGTGTTGCCTGCGCTGGGGATTTGAGGATGTTAAGTCTTTCTCTTGAATGAGGAACATAATCTATAAACAGAGATTACTGAACTCTGTCTGAGCACCTGCTGGATATTTCAGGGGAACATGGGCTGTTAAGAGTCTGGAAATCAAATCACCTGGGCTAACCCCTGTTTAATTACGGGACACGTTGATCCTGGGACAGAACTTTGACTAAAGCCTCATCCCAACCAAATTCCAATTGTGCCATAGTCCAATCTCCCATCTAGTATGCACCTACATTCCATCACCAGGTTGAAGAACCGGCTGAACAAGTTTACTCCTTACTGGGAATGGAAACACATTTGTACCACAGAAAACACCAAGATTTAGACAGGCCAGCTAGATGCTTCTCAGAGTAAGATTTGGTCTCTAATTTTGCCCAGAGATCATACATGAGAACCTCTCAAAGTGTATTTCAAAGTACAGGCTTTCTATCTCTGGGGTGTGTGTGTTTACACATCAAGCGGAAAGATCAAGCAAACATCAGTTCTAGAGCGAGCCAAGAAATTTGCCCACCTCATAGTGTAGCCGCCGGACTTTGCTCATAGCTGGCAGGCTGGACTGCTTCCCACTGATGTTCCGAAACACCTGAAATACCATGAAGCATAGAAACAGGAAGTAGAGGCAGAGGCAGATTCCAGCCACGATAATGAAGGCCATCTGGCGGTGTCCAGTAAAGGAAACAACAGGCTAGCCAAGGGCAAGATAAGCGGGTCCAGGCACTTCTCCCCAGATCTGCTGGCAAAACTTGTTTTGTCTCCAAATATGTAGAAAATGTTCAAGGTGATAAAATATTAAAACCTGGCATTCTTTCTAATGCAGTGATGGGTTTCTTGACACAACAGTACCACAGAGGGAGGTGTTCAATACTGCTTTCTAAACCAAGTAAGAAAAGACATGGTGTCTTGCTTGTTAGGTATGAAGAGTCCAGGGCCTACCCTAGACCTAATGAAGCATAATCTGCCTTTTAATCAGGTCCCCAGGAGATTCGTATGCACAATAAATTTGAAAAGTACTAATAAAGCATATATTGACCACTTAATAGGGATTAGATGAAAAACCACATTAAAATCACCAGAAGAATTCAAATATAGATCTCCAGGCCCCATCCCAGATATATGGAATCAGTTTTTCCCAGATATATGGAATCATACTTGAGGGCTAGGACATCAAGAATGACTGTGTTTGGAAACCACTGGGCTGGTCTTTGGTGTTTTACAAGAATTAGGTTGAGATGCTGTGGCATAACTGAAGAGGTGATACGTGGGGCTCTCTGCAGTGGCTCAGTGCAGGAGCCCTGGGCATGGGCTTAAAGGTCTTGAAGTACACCGAGGGATGAAGGACTACTTGCAATCTTGTCACCACAGAAAATCTCATCCAACAGAATGGGGATTGAAGGACATACACAGCACAAGTGGGAGTCTGGGTTGCTCCCAGTATACTTGAGACCTGCTAGGGAGATTGAGACCTGCCATTGGAGCCGATCTGAGAACCATGAAGGCTTGGGGTAGCATAAAGCTTCCTTGGAAGGCTGGTGACCTGATCCCAACTCCTTTCTGTTACAACTCTACCCAAATTGCCTACTTTTTTTTTTTTTTTTTTTTTTTTTTTTGAGACAGAGTTTTGCTTTTGTTGCCCAGGCTGGAGTACAATGGTGTGATCTTGGCTCACCGCAACCTCCCAGGTTCAAGCGATTCTTCTGCCTCAGCCTCCTGAGTAGCTGGGATTACAGGCATGAGCTAACACGCCTGGCTAATTTTATATTTTTTAGTAGAGATGGGGTTTCTCCATATTGGTCAGGCTAGTCTCGAACCCCTGACCTCAGGTGATCCACCCGCCTTGGCCTTGCAAAGTGCTGGGAATACAGGCATGAGCCACCATGCTAGGCCCAAATTGCCTGTTTAAAAAGCACTTAGTAAGTATGAACTTGGTATGCATATTTCATTAATAATATAATACCTAATTCAGTTTCTCCTTCCTTCCTATAATGAACAGTATCCTGAAATGAAGGGAATACAGTTATTTTATGCAGGACTTAAAATTTTACTCACTCCATCATATCTATAAAATGAAAATCTTGAACTAGATTTAACATTATAAATGTTCTCAGGCCAGGCGCGGTGGCTCAAGCCTGTAATCCCAGCACTTTGGGAGGCCAAGGCGGGTGGATCACGAGGTCAAGAGATCGAGACCATCCTGGTCAACATGGTGAAACCCTGTCTCTACTAAAAATACAAAAAATTAGCTGGGCATGGTGGCGCGTGCCTGTAATCCCAGCTACTCAGGAGGCTGAGGCAGGAGAATTGCCTGAACCCAGGAGGCGGAGGTTGCGGTGAGCCGAGATCGCGCCATTGCACTCCAGCCTGGGTAACATGAGTGAAACTCCGTCTCAAAAAAATAAATAAATAAATAAATAAATAAATAAATAAATGTTCTCCTTGTTGTGTAGCTAACATTTGGGTGGGGGCAAAATGGAAGAAGGGTAGAGCTTCTCTCTCTGAGGTAATGATACTACTGATTTCATTTGCTCACAGTGTTCTTGTGACATTAAGAAACCAATATAAACATCATGGCAAGACAAAGCATATTCACTAGCACATGGCAAGATATAAGCGATCAAGGAAGAATACAACCCAAGCCTTTCTTTCCACTCCAGAGGAAAGTCTTTTTCTCCAAAGAGCATTTAACATACTATTCGGGAAGATAAAATATTTAAATTCAGCATCCTAAAATCCAGCATTCTAAAAGGGATCAGCTAAGACTGTCACTTCTGCTTCATGAAGATGACTTAGACAGAGTTTATGCCAACCAACCAGAAGCCTCGGCGACTCCTCTGGAACTAATCACCTTAGCCTTATCTTCACTTGGTCTCAGGAATGAATAGCAGCAGTGTGGTTTGACAGCACACCAAGGTCACTGTAGGAAGTCTTACACACAGGCAATTTCAGAAATAGGCTCTCCCACAGCAGCCTAGAGATGAACCTCCATAGCTCCAGGGAAAACCTAGTCATGCTTCAGTCTGCAGTAAACAGTGTATAATAGATAAATTCAGACAGGCTGCGGTAAGCCCAGCAACTTGGATCTCTCTGCTGTGAGGATGGGCTGCAACTTTCCCATTTTGCCTGCTCTCACCAGGCGGGAAAGCAAGCAATAATTCTTCTCCTTATTAGCCTTGATGGTGCTGTTATCATTGGCGTGAGAATCAAACCCCTGGCTGAGTACATATGGGGAGTATCAGCAGAGCCTTAGAAAACGATTTTGGGGACTAGGTGGCTAGTGGAAGAAATAAAACCTGAGCCCATCAAGAAAGGATACGGCCAGCTCTGTTCCAACATCTGTGGTCCAGATACTATAGAAGGGATTCGTGAGTTGTACCCCTCTACAATGAAAATGAGATGAAAAGGCAAGACACAATTAATACAAAGGCAAACAGGAACTTCCCTTTTCACGTATTCTTAGCTTTTCAGCTGCAGGAGCGAGGGCTGTATTTAGGCTAAAAAACATTACAGCATCCTAAAGAGAAACGAAGCTTGTAGAATACATCAACCCAAATATTTTGCACCTGTAAAGAGCTGTGCCTTTGATTTGATCCCAGGCCTTGCCTGAAGATGTGAACACAGCCACTGCTTCCATACCAAAGGATCCCGACCACCATTCTCCTTTTCCAACACTCCTCCTAAAGTGACAGGAGCGGGCGTGGTGATGCAGTTTGGCTCAGTGTCCCAAAAACACAAACACCTGCTCACCTCTCACACATGTCAAATATGAAGAGGCAGAAGGAGCCAACAGCAATGGGTCCGACTTGCTTCCAATACCCTGCAATATGGTTCCGCTCGTGCTGATCCTGAGGAAAACCAAATTGAAAAGGGAGGTAGAGGGGAGAGGAAGACCAAGCTATTCTATGAAGGAGTCAGGATTCAAAGGACACTTGCCGACTACCTATTGTATATCGAACACCATGCTAAACTCTAGGTGTACGAGAACAAAGAAGACAAAAATCTCTCCTTCAGGAGCTCACTCCTGTGGAGGAGTCTGGCCCATACGCAGACCATGACAAAGCCCAGCCATGAGGGCTCTGAGAGTAGCAAGAACAGGGTGCCATGGGAACACAAAGAAAGGCCCCGGCTCCCAGGCAGGGGACATTTTGTGCTCCACAAAATAACACATTCAGCATTAAATTTCTATGTGACTTATAACTTCTGTTTATAAAAGTGAGTGATCTCCCAGAAGACAAAGTAAAGACATTAAAGCATTTAAATATGTGAAGTATGTCTCTTATAGGCATATTTTCTCCCCATCCTTATTAAAACCAGGAATGATTCCCCTCGGTAAACAAAGACACCAAGAGAAAGAAAACGAAGGAATGCAGAATGAGAAAAAAGGGAAAGGGACCGAGTCCCCTCTACTCCCAGGCCCTGCTGCCAAGGCCTCATTCTCAGCGCTTCTCTGCTGGAGGACCCCCTCACAGGGAAAGAGCCCCTAATGTAGAGAGTTTAAGTCTCTCTCTCTCTCTCTGCTCTCACACTGCTCTCTCAGAAAGGCAGCAAGACTTCAGAGGTCTGGCTTTTATTACTGAGCCATAATGGAATTTAAAACGGTCCGCTCTGCTATGAAGCCCACGTGCCTGACATGAAGACCAAGTTCCAGCTGGTGCATGATCTCAGCCACAGTGTGATGACGACACCATTCTTATTTTTAACCATGGTACCTTCAATCCCTCTTGAAATATGATTTGTGCCCATGCAAACTGAGGAGACTGGGAAGGTCTGTATTTCAGAGGAATAGGGGTTACTAGGCCACCAAACATACCGCCAGCTGGAAAGAGACAGGCCCACATTCTCTGGTGGTTAACCTGTATTCCTGGGGACAGAACAACCAGGGCAGAAGCCAGCGGACAAGAAATTCAAGCTCAAGGGCAAGAAATAATACTAATCATTTAAGTGACTCACATTCTGTCATTCAATTCTCACAAAAACCCTATGCATTAGGCCTTTACATCCCATTTTATAGATGAAGGACCTGAAATTCAGAGTGATAATGTCATGTGCCTAAAGCCAGTCAGCTGGTCAGTAGATGGTGAAGCAGGAATGTGAACCAGAGGGTCTGCCTCCAAAGCTCACACTTATTTAACTACTAGTTTATTCTGTCTCACCCACTGCCAACTGGAGGTAATGAGGGGCAGGTGTCAGCTTGGCAGCCTGCACAGAGCAGGTGGTACAGACATCCGTCCCTCCTGGGTGCTCTTACCATCATGTGCTCGCCACAGAAGATGATCCAGAAGGACAGAAGCATCGCATAGAAGATGCCCTGTCGGATGTCACCAAACAGCAGCATCCAGGTCCAGTCAAACCCGATGGAAAACCATTCCACTGGGATATTGATAAAGGTCATGGAAATCCCAAGGGCAAAGATGACTCTGATGGTGAGAAAATATCAGAACATCCACTTTATTCATCTGGAAGGCAATTCCCAATTTTCAAACAATTCTCAGAATTCAGTTTTGAGACATAAGGTGTTACTTATTGGGTCTGAAGCCACATGATCACTTTCTTCCGCACAGAGATGCAAGTTGGCACCACCGCAGAATGAAGGAGTGCCACATCAACCTTTCTGTGGAAGTGAATCTGACCTCCTCGATGCCCCACACTTTATTTTGGTGCCACCACAGATGAAGAGCTTCCTATAATGTTCGTGTCCTCCTTGCCTTCTGACCTAGGCCTCAGTGAGTATAACTGCCCTCTTCCACCTTCATCTGATCATTAAGAACACTCATTATTATCGTGATATCCTCAGCAACCATATATTATATAAGCATGTTTGTTTCAATAATACATGACTCGAAACACATTTGAAATGTAAATCCTCTTGACTGCTTGTTTAGCTTTTATTCTACTCTTCCCCTGTCACACTAAGAACTGACAATTCTCTAGTAAAATATAATTCTTATGTCACTGATTTATTCATACTTTTTTCCATCTCCTTGAAATTAAGCACAGATCATGTACCAGGCATTGTGTTAGGAGTATAGAACCCTAAATGAACAGGACCAGTTTTTTCGCTCACAGGAGATACAGTTAGTGGAGGAGCCAGATAAAGAGACAATTGAATAGAGTAGGATCAGCAATATCATTGAGTTATAAAGAATAGAAGGCGGCTACTAGGACTTCTGACTTTGACACAGAAATGAAACTGAGTTGTGAGTCAAGGTTAGGGAGGCGGAAAGGGTGTTTGGAGGAGAGGGCAGAGCCCGGATGGAGACACAGAGGCCTGGAAGGTCCTGGTGTATTTGGGGATCAGCATGTAGCACATGAGGAAATGACAGGACATGAGACCAGAGAAGCAAAGAAGGCTGTGCTCATGAAGAAACTTGCATACCCCATTAGAGAACTGAAATTTATCTTGAAGAGGCTTTTTATTGGAATCCAATAAAAAGTTTAAACAATGGAGTGACATGATTCATTTACTCAAAAATATTTATTAAACTCCTACTATGCATCAGTCACTATGCTAAGATGCTGGGGATATAATTGTGAACAAAATAAGCAAGGATGGTGCTCTTGTGATGCTTCTATAGAGATGCAGTGAGAGAAGGAGTACAGAGAAAAGATAATAAATAAAAGAAGAACGAGCATCATGAAAAAAAAATCTAGGCACGAGAGTGGAGAGCAATGGGGATGTGATTTTACATAAGGTGTACAGATGAAGAGATCAGCAAGTGTGAAGGCCTTGGGGTGAGGGTTTGAGCACAATAAAGGGGGCTGGTGGGTGGTGGTGAGGACAAGTGACAAGATCAGAGGTGGAAGGCGCCCAGTCATCAAAGGGCTTATAGGTCACGGCAAAGGAGATGAAAAGCCAGTGGAGAGCTTTGAGCAGAGGGGTAACAGGATCTGATTAACACTTGAAAGGGGGCACTCCGGCTGCCCTGGCTGCCCTGTGAATAGGCTGCAGGGAGGCACGTGGGGGAAGCAAGCAGAGCCGTTGGGAGGCTGTTCCCACTGATCCAGGTGAGAAGTGATGGTGGGTGGGTTAGATTAGGGTGGCAGCAGTGGAAATGGTGAGATTTCCCGGTGAGTTGGATGAGAAGTGTGAAAAACAGAGACATACAGGATGACTCACTGCTACTTTTCTTTTCTTTTTTTTTTTTTTTTGGCATTCCTGAGTTTATTTGGGGCACACCCCAGCAAGGGCCCCACACCTAGAAGAAGGTGTTGAGCCTCTTGGTAGTGAAGCGTGGCTTGTGCTGACGGCACAGGATGCAGTGGGGCAGCCGGAACTTGATACTTTTCTTGTCTGAGCAACTGAAAGGATGGAGTCGCCATTTATGGAAATGGGGAGCCTGGGAGGGAAACAGGTTGGAAGTGGGACACAATCAAGTGTTGTCCTTGTACATGTGACATTTTCAAGGCAAATGAAGACATTAAGAACTGGAATATTTGGGTCTAGAGTTGGGAGAGGCTGAGGCTGAAGAAAAAAGAGTCATCAGAGAGTAGATGATTTTTCAGAGCACAAAGGTAGGTGAGATCACCTGGGGGAAAACAAGGCTAATAAAGAGAAGAGGTCCAAAGCAGGTGCCCCAGTCCCAAAGTCTAAAAGGCTGGAAAGATGGAAGGAGACAAGAATGGAGACTAAATGCTAGTCACCAAAGAAGGATGACCAAGAGAAGGGTAAAGGAGAATCTGGGAAGAAAAAGAAACTGATCAATTATGTCAAACACTGGGATGAGTTAAAAAAAAGTGAGGACTAAAAACTGATCTTTGCATTTGGACTATGAGGGTCACTGGGGATTTTATGAAAAGCAGTTGTAGTGGAGTGGTGGAGATGAATCCAGACTGGAATGGACTCAAGAGAGAACAGGAAGAAGACATATGCACAAGATTTTTGAAATGCATTGCTGTAAAGAGGAGCAGAAGAAGGGTATGTGGCTTCAGGGAGAAGTGGGAAATGGGAAAGCTTTGTGTAAGAATGGGAGATTATAGGGCATGTTTGTTGTATATTAATGGAAAGATCTGGCAGAAAGGGAGAAGTCAGTGATGTGGAGAGCAAGTGGACGCATCTGCAGGAACACTGTCTTTCTGTAAGTGAGAAGAGCTGGGCTTAGTTAAGAGACACTACCAGACAGACAACTATCTGATTCTGACCATGGAATATCCCAAAGAGCAAAGACAGGTTAAAAAGCCAGAAAGGTCAGTCAGGCATGGTGGCTCACACCTGTAATCCCAGCACTTTGGGAGGCCAAGGCGGGCAAACCACTTGAGCTCAGGAATTTGAGATCAGCCTGGGCAACACAGCGAAACCTTGTCTCTACAAAAAATACAAAAAACTAGCTGGGAAGCATACACCTGTGGCTCTAGCTACTGGGAGGCTGAGGTAGGACGATCACTGGAGCCTGGGAAGTCAAGGCCACAGTGAGCTGAGATCCCAACACTGCACTCCAGCCTGGACAACAGAGTGAGACCCCATCTTCAAAAAATAAATTCATTAAGAAGAACCAGAAAGGCGAGAGAAGTAGAATCCCGAGGATTTACTTAATAACACCTTGCATAGGAAAGCTGCAGGAGAGAAAGGACTGCAGGATGACTCCTGGCCAAATCACTGGCCTAAGTCACACGCTGGCAGCTTGAACTGGACCCGGGTAAAAACGAGAGCTTGGCAGATGATAGGAAGCCAGCGTTCCTGAAGAGCACTCCAAAACCAACTCTTACTTTTCCAGAAGCACTGGGGGTCGGGACATCATGGTGATCCTCCTCCAATACCACACCATAATGATGAAGATGCTGGGCGTAAGGAAGGTCTTCATGGCAAACCACACCTTGGTGAAGCCTCCATTTTGGTGGATGCCCTAGGCAGAGACCGATGATAATTTTGAAGGTGAACATTATCTTAGCATTTTTTTTCTACTAGCAAATGTGTTTGTGGGAGAGCTAAGTGGAGACCCTGTCTGTGAAATGTTCATGATCAACAGCTTTCACATTCATAGCATGCACTGCCCGCATACACCCTTGGCGTCTGCTCAAAGATGACAGAAATACGTATTAAAAGACTTAAAAATTGGACTGCCCTATGCTATGGACCTGAGACCAGAGAAATAAAGAGGGCATCCCATTCATAGTAATAGCCTTCATGCTCTGGGATCTGGAAGAAGAGCAGAGGATTTGGGGCAGGGTCGCTATTTCTGATAGACTTTGAATTATCTTACCTTGGACTCATCCCACTGATTTTAAAATCCTAATGCGTAAAGGTACACCTTAGAGATATGGATTAATAGGGCAGGTATGGATTAATAACGCATACAGGGTGCATGATGTCTACTCAGCTACCACCCCCCACTGCACCCCCAATAAAGCCACATTTGATGTAGAACCAAAAATTTCAGGTAAAAAGCAGAGACATCTTCTATCCCTTAACAACTCTCTTGACCATTTAATCCTCTTTAGAGCCTTACATCTTACTTGGTATACCAGGGCTCCGAGAGCTTCCTCCCCATGCTAAGATAATGATTTAGTACATGATCAAATGTTTTTGGTAAGTTTTTCATTAGAAAGTTGCAGATATCCTAGATGCTTAATAGATTAAGATTGGTAAGTGTTAATAAAGGCATTCTATAAAATGCTAACCAATATTGGAAAGCATATTTACATTACACTCACCAATTTATATTATATATACCATGAAATAAAGAAAGCAAGGAACAAAAGTCAGTTTAATATGATCCTACTTTTTGTAAGGGAATTACTATGTGTGTATTTTTAAAAAAAGCCTGAAAGATCAATCAAAACCTGAACAGTAGCTATTTCTCTAAATAGTAGGACATTACAGGTAATTACTATGTTTTTCTGTGTTTCTACCCAATTCTTGTGGGACTTCATTGAGGTTGAAAAGAAATGGCCTCCTTGCAGCAAGTTTTAACTTGCCCCCAATTATACAAATAAAATGGAAAGAACCTAAACCACCTCTATTCTCTTTAACCTTTGTGCTTGCAAGGTAAAACACATAAAAAAGAAAATTTGCTTTTATCTTGATGTAGTTCATTATGCAATCACAACTATAGCATCATGATCTTATCATCATTATAATGATCTTAAGTGATCTTAAGCCCATTTAAAATCTTAAGTGGGCACAATAATTGCATTGTTGTCCATTTCTGTAATCTCTCACACAAATTAATTCACTTTATCATCTCAGCCATCATGAGTATGTTATCATTCCCATTTCTCAGATGAGACAGGTGAGGCAGAGATGCCAAGTGTGACATAGAGTTCCCCTCCAATACACAGGCAAGATCAATTACATTCACTTACCACCAACCGGATATCCTTTATCTCTCCAATCCCCACGTTGATTTTCTTCTTCTCATTCACAGGCAGCCGGATGTTTAAAAGGTAAAACTTATGGGCCACAGACCCAATTTCCATGAAAGGAAGGACATCACATTCATAGTAACGGCCCTCATGCTCTGGGGTCTGGAAGAAGAGCAGAGGATTTGTGGCAGGGTCACTATTTCCAATAGACTGGCTTTGAATTCTGTTACCTTGGACCCATAACACTGATTTTTAAAATATAATGCTTACAGCTACGCTTTAGAGATACAAATGAACAAGGCATACTGGAGGCATGGTGTCCACCAAGCTAAAAATGAACAACAACAAAAAACCAGCCATACTCAAGGTAGAACCAGACATTTTAGGTAGAAAGCAGAGACACCTTCTATCACCTAACACCTTTCTCGGCCGTTTAATCTTCATTAGAATCTCGCATCTTACAATCTTGTCCGCCAGGGCTACAAGAGTTTTCATCTGCAGTGTGTCGTCAGGGACCTCTACGGCTCTGTGGAACAGTCAGCGTCTTAAATGTTCAGGTGGAAGCTCTTGCTGAATCATTACACTGTTTAATGATAGCTAATTATTTTCCTGATTTTGGCCTGAGGGAGAAGCTAGAAGAAGCTGAAAATATCTTTTTATTCACTTGCCAGGAAAAAAAAAAAAAACACAAGGAGGCCTTATATTTAGGGAAGGTAGAAACAGAATAAAGGTAATAATAAGATTAGTGGCCAGAGATACCCACTCAGACTGCTCTGCTTCCAGTGCTTCCTAACAGTCCAAGATGGCAGAAGGGAAGAGAAATTTTAATGAAAGAAAAATTTAGCTCAGTGTCTAGAAAAGTCTCTTGGACTTCCTGCCAATTTCAGAGATACTGTCCAGAGCACGGTGGAGGGAAATTGGAGAGTAGGGACACAGCTTTCTTTTGAAAACTAAATTCTGCTCTACCTTACCAGCACTCCCGCCTATATGCACCTGCTAAGGGGTGGGGGCCCGGGGTGAATATGGGCAGGTAGAGGCATGAGCTTCAGCAGGCAGGCACTTTTCCCTGATACAGAAGATGAGGGTCTGCCATCAATGTTGGGTTTCTATATCAGCTTCAATGTTTACTTGGTACCTCCTGATCAAGTGATGGGGAGATCTAATTTGTTGTTCCTAAGCCTGAATTTGCAAGACCTCCATAATTTGTCATAAATCTTCAGAGCAAAGATCCACTGAAGAAGTGAGAAGAAAGATAACAGGAGTCTATATCCTAAGAGTGTGCAGGAAGGGGCTCTGCCCCTTCTGAGATCTTGGCTGGGGGCGAGGGTTCCTTACTGGACAGTCCGAGCTTAGAGTGCAGTAAACAGACCTTTGTACAGAGACAGACACACACTGTAAGGTGGAGGTGGGGAGGTATGTCCGCCTCTTCTTCCCCGCCATGGCAGACGTAACCAACCAGTCATCAACAGTTTTTATCCCTAAGGTGTGAGTGGCTCTTGTCAGACACACCAGTTGATTAGAGTTGGTATGTGAGATTTTTAAAAAATTCTTCTGTAGAAAGAATGCAGCTTCTTTTTCAAACCTCAACTGCAGGCCGGAGGATTCTTCCTATATTGATCATCTTTCTCTCCCCTCCACTCCTTTATCTCTTATACTTTCCAGTCAGGGAGGATGCGGGCTCTGCAGGTACCAGTGAAAATTCACTACAGGCTCTAATTCGCCCTCGGATCAAGCTGCAGCGAGGAGGCTGATTATCCTCTGTGGTAACAGCAAGAGGACAGTTTCTGATTTGTTTCCAATCAGGGCCTGATTTTATTTATGGAAATTGAGAATTTGAGTGGGGAAGGGAACAAAACCTACTTAGTCTAACACCATCTGGTGTGTCTCGCCCAAGGTCTCAAAAGTAGTAGCAGAACTGGAAGGAGGACATGGGCCCTGTCCAAAGGCAGGCATTGTGCTGTGATAAAGGGTCCTGGACTCCAGGCCAGGAGGCTCTGATTCTTCTCCTGTCTCCCTTGCTGTGTACCTTGGATCCCCCTGCCTCATTTGGCCTCAGTTTCCTCCTAAGTCAGAAAGTTAAGATGATCTCCAGGGTCACTTCTAATCCCCTGCTATGGGTCTCTGGGTGTCTCACACTTCCCTGTCACTACAGAGTAACATGGCCACCCGTGACACAAATTTACCTAAGTTTAAATTAAGAGAGACACATTGGCATCTGGGACACTGGTCCGACCTTCCTGTCTCAGAGACAAATTCGTTGTATCCTGTTAGACACTTTTCTTCATGCACTAAAGTTCTGCTTCTGCCAGTATTTAGGGCACTTAAGAAAGATTTCTCTCTTTCTCCTCCCCCCACCCCCACCTAGATCTCCCTCAACTCCAGCATGAGACTGGCTAATTAGGACAAATTACAGCAGGTGGCAACTTGACTTCTTTTTTTTTTAAACTTCACAATCCACCAGGGAATCAAAAGCTTTAAAGCAATTTCTCATTTAATCTTGAGACTCAAGACTAAATTTCACTGCAATCAAAAAGCAGAGACTTGATGATTCATTTCCTTCATACCTTTCATTTAATATCTTTCTTGAAAGGGATCAACACATCCTAAAGATAATTAAGCAACCATCATTAAGAAGCAGTTGCAGGCAAACACCCTTCCCCCTCCTGCTACTCAGTGCCCGCCATGTGTATAAATAAGAGAAACGACTTTTCCTTTTCTAAGGATAAAATTCTGGATCTGAAAGCCATCTAGCTTAGATATTCAACCAGTATTTCAAAGATGCAGTCAACTTGCAGAGACAGCTAGAAATGTTTTAATTAATTTTCTCCACTGCATACAAAGATCTGAAAATGTTAGCTATTCCTCTCTCCTGCTTCCTTTACTTTCTATCATTCATTTCTACCTACCAATGGCTTTCTCTGGAGGACAGCCCTGTATTTAGCACTCAGCAGAGGGTCTAGGGCAGTGGCTCTCAAAATTTATTAAGTTTAAGGTAATAAATTGAAGGCCTGTTAAAACATAGATTTCTTGCTCCTACCCCCTGAGACTTTGACTTAATAGGTTTTGGGTGTGCCCTGGGAATCTGCCTTTCCTAAAAGCTCTCAGGTGATGCTGCACCTATTAGTTCTCAGTGCATAATTTCTGTGGCTTTGGTCTAAGAAACCTGGGGAGGGGGACTCCTCTAGTGCTTCAAAAAACACTGCAATAGGTACTTAGGTTGTAGGGTATAAGGTTTGCCCATGAGGGCCTTAGTTCATACCTTTTTTCCTAGTGACCCATCTGGCTAATAGCCCCTTTGACTCTCAAACATGTCCAAGATGAGATGTTAAATTATAAGGTCCTGCCTATGTTCATTGTATCATCTAGTCCAGAGGTGTCCAATATTTTGGCTTCCCTGGGCCACTTTGGAAGGAGGAGAACTGTTTTGAGCCACACATAAAATACACTAACAGTAGCTGATGAGCTAAAAAAATAATCGCAAAAAAATCTTATAATGTTTTAAGAAATGTTTTAATGAATTTGCGTTGGGCCACATTCAAAGCTGTCCTGGGCTGCATGTGGCCCACAGACAGCGTACTGGACAAGCTTGATTTAGGCCTTACAGAGACTCCAAGGTGGGTACTCTTACCTCATTTTGCAGAAGGAAAACTGAAGCTCAGATGGATTATGTAAGCTTCTTACCTGAGGTCATGCTGTCAGTGATCAAACCACCCAATCTTTTTCCTCTTTAGGAAAAAATGGCTAAGGCTGGGGCAATGTACTCAGAGGCTTCAACTTCATATTTTTGCTATTTCACAAGAAATCTTGGTCATAGGCAAAAGCAAAGTTAGGAAAGGCCAGTGGTAGGAGACGGGAGGAAATAAAATGCTCCGCAGAGCAGGTATTACCAAAGCTGTTCTCATGCGAAGAAATAAGGGGCAAACCTATGAAAAGTAAGCAAATCTTTCCACATACCTGGGAACCAAGTAAAAGCTCTGTTGGCTTAGACAGCAAGGGTCGTACCTTGGGAGATGTGAAGGTGCATTTGAGTTTCCGTGGTACTCTCTCATGGGCCATTTCAGTCCACTCAGCAAACGCATCATCACGGTAAGCCAGGGAAACATCCATGGAAACTTCTGCATTTTCTCCTGCAATAGAAAGGATACAATTTCAGAAATGGCCTCTGGAAAGATATTTCAGAAACAGCTCAAAAAAATCTGTATAGGCTCTGCCATGGAAACCAATAAGACAAAAGAGAAATATTAATTTCTATCAAACTCCAAACCTGTAGACTTAAAAGTCATAGGATGAAAGTCTAAGCCAAATGTTGGGTCCCCTCCCGTGACCACTCGAGTCAGGAGCTTCCATTTAAACACTTCCAGAGACAGGGCCCTCACTCCCTCTGAGGGAACGCAAATGGTCAGATCTCAGCCTCCTGTAACTTGTACCACTGGTCCTAGGTCTGCCTGTAGAAGCCACATGGAAGGTGAAGTCCTTGCTTCTTCCATAAAAAGTACCTTACGTTCTTGAAAACCATAGCACATCTACCTGTGTTTTCTTTCCTCTCTGATAAACGTGACCAAATTTTTCAGCCACCCCTCAGGCATGTCCCCCTGGGGCTCCCCTTTGGTCACAATTTGGTCTGAAAACATCCTTCTAAGCTTATTCCTAAAAGCCCTCAAATATAGAATCTGCTACTTCTCCAAAAGTCAAAATCCCTTCATAGTGTGCATGAAGTTAATGTAAAAGGCAAAATGTTTTTCCAAAATTAAAGACTTATACACAGATAGGAATATAATAATAAATACATAATTGCACAAATGAATGTTCACACATACTTCCATAACGGTAGGGACTGGACCACGAGCAGGTTTAACTCACCACAGAACTCATTAAGGAGATTAGATTAATAAAACATTGTACCTATCAATTTTGTCTGTTTTATACTATGATGGGCAAGTTCAAGAACAGAGAAGTCTTAATGAGGAAAAAAAAAAAAGCATAAATCACATAAGGTCATCCTGCCTATGTTCATTATATCATCTAGTCCAGGGTGTTCAATCTTTTGGATTCCCTGGGCTACATTGGAAGGAGAAGAATTGTCTTGATCCACACATAAAATACACTAAAAATAGCTGATGAGCTAAAAAAAAAAATCACAAAATAATGTTTTAAGAAAGTTAATGAATGACTGGAGATCCAGCCATCACTAGAGTTATGGAAATGAAAACAGTTTTAGGCTCTGGCTATTCAGCCTTGAAGAAGTCTCAGTATCCAGGCACCTGAGTTTGCGCATCTAAGTAATACCCACCTCCTCAAAGGCTGTGTCAAGGATTAAAAGTCAAGGGAGTGAAGGCATTGTATACTGCCTAGTAAGCAGTAGGTGCTTAATAAATGTCTACTAAACCTGAACACACACAAGTCACAAGGGACACAGATAGGAATAACTGCCCTCTGAAAAAGCAGGGCTTTTCTATCCACTGGTCTACGGCGGCTTGAAGCTGACATGGCAGCATGGCAGATCCCTGGTTCTCAGAAGAAATCTAGGAAGAGGAAGAGACAATCCATGGAAGAAGGGATTTGAGGCCATTCTGATATAGAGGAAACCCTCAATGAACATCAGTACCCACTATTCTATTATTATCATCATTTTTACCCTCAGTTAAACATGGTGAATTGGCTGCTATGTTTTCCTCCTGAAATTTCACAGAATAAAGACAAAGATAGTAAAGAAAAGCAAAACATATTAAATCACAGGGGAAAAAACTAACTGTAAAGACATGAGCAGACTAGAGTTTGAATTTTTTTTTTTGAGACCGAGTTTCGCTCTTGTTGCCCAGGCTGGCATGTGATGGTGTGCTCTTGGCTTACCACAACCTTCGCCTCTAGGGTTCAAGTGACTCTCCTGCCTCAGCCTCCCAAGTGGCTGGGATTGCAGGCATGTGCCACCACATCTGGCTAATTTTGTATTTTTAATAGAGACAGGGTTTCTCCATGTTGGTCAGGCTGGTCTTGAACTCCTGACTTCAGGTGATCCGCCTACCTCAGCCTCCCAAAGTGTAGGGATTACAGGCATGAGCCACTGTGCCTGGCCTCAAAATTTTTTTAACAGAAAAAAAAAAAATACATGAAGTAGGGTTTCCTGACAGCCACAGCCTACACTCTTATAGAGGGGATATTCTAGACAAGTGAGCCAATATGTCTGCAGGAACCTGAAGCCACTCAGAATTTGAAAGTGCCAGGGGTTGCAGAAGGCAGAACAAAGCATGGCATTGACAATGGGGTGACGGGGTCAAAGTCTGCACACAAAATGGCTGGACCTCAGTTCTCCCACATCTTCCCATCTCTTCACAATCCAAGGACAGACTTTGGACTTGAGGACACCAGGGCAATACACAGACTCAGGGCTGGATGTGGAGAAGAGCAACGGTCTGTAGAAGAAACTTCCAGCTTGGCAGAAGCAATGCTCAGAGTTGGTATCTCCCCTTGGTCACGGACCAAGCTGGCTACAACTTCTCCCCACTTAGCCTTAGTGGTCAACAGAAAGAATCAGCCAGAGCTTCCATGGAATCCAATCTTAGGCAATAAAGTACATCCTACTTCTAACACCAGGAGTAGGAACTGGGACTTTCAACTGTATTGGAAAGGGTGCTTGGAGAACCACAGGGTACAAATATGAAAAGCTATAAAAAGGTCATCTCGCATATAGGCTACAAATAGCTCACATGTTGTTCTCCTTGGAGCCATAGGTTCAGAACAACACTGGCCTTAGATACAGGCAAGAGGGCCTTTGAAGTTTGGGCCCCACACTTTTAAAGGGTCCCACTCTGTCAGCTGTTCGCTATTTTTTTTTTTTTTTTTTGAGACGGAGTCTTACCCTGCAGCCAAGCTCGAGTGCAGTGGTGTAATCTCAGCTCACTGCAACCTCTGCCTCCTGGCTCTAAGAGATTCCCTTGCCTCAGCCTCCCAAGTAGCTGGGACTACAGGCATGCACCTCCATGCCCAGCTAATTTTTGTATTTTTAGTACAGACGGGGTTCCACCATATTGGCAAGATGGTCTCCATCTCTTCACCTCGTGATCCACCCACCGTGGCCTCCCAAAGACCTGGGATTACAGGCGTAAGCCACTGTGCCCAGCCAGTTGTTCCCTTCTTTATAGGACAAGAAGACTCCCAAGTGAAGAAGATATGTATACCCAGGGCCTACCAACCCCGTCATTTCTAGACTATGCTCCGAGATGTCAGACCCCAGAACATTCTGCAAAGACAGTTCTGAACTCTAATCTTATTTCCAAGGTCTGTGTGGCCTCTTTCCAGATCTGGCTTCCCAAGAGGAACTAGATAACCACTTGTGCACTCTTGGGGGGGTTGGGGTGAAAAGGCTATTTGTTGGAAGATATGACAGAGCCTGAGCTTGGAGGTTAGGGTGTCCATACACAAGCATGCAAGGCTCCTCTCTTTATGGGATGGAGCCAGAAGTGGGGAGAAAAGGGGCACAGGGGACCACATTTCTTTGCCAGTCACATTTTGGCACAGAATTCCAAGTTGTTCATGAATCCTCAATTCAAACCTGACCATTCAGTTTATTATGTAGGTAACTCATCATCAATGAGCTTGTACTTGGCTTACCAGTTTGCTGGCCTGATTGACCACTTTTAAATATTTAGACACATGATAGACATGCCTTCATTCAAACTCTTTCCCCAAGCCCCACATATGTTTGAGGTGGGCCTGGTTCAGGGCAGCCTCAGAGAGACAAAGCGAGATAAAATTGCTTCCTTGCCTGGTCCCAGCTTCAAAAGTTATTCACTCTATTAGGGATGCCAAAGGAAAAACTGTTTTAAAATATGTAGTTTAAAATAGTTACTGCAAACAGTATTTTAATGTACAGTTACTCCATACTAAGATCCCGTGGTTTCTGTGCTTTCGTGTAAATTACCTCATGTAATGTTACCAACAATTCCATGAAGTGGACATGAATATTTCCTTTTAATTAATGAGTAAAGTGATGCCCCCAGATCTTAAGGAACTTGTATAAAGTCACTGAAATTGCCTTAAAATGAAATCACTTTTTTTTGTATTGCTTAAAGAAAACTGGCTAACTTGTGATAAAAGAAGCCCCTCAAAGCAGTCACATGATATGAATATGCTAAGTCTTTAATAAGAGACATAGCTCTCCTTCATCAGAGGCTAACATGCACCAGCCTTCTTCAGGCCTCACATCCATCATGAGAAGAAGATGTTATAAAAATTGTCAGAGAATATATGGCTAGTAAACAGGAGGGCTTCAATCTGAATCACATGAGGACCCCACTGCACTCTCCTACCTTTGTGGGTGCAAACAAACAACGAACAAACCAAAAAACACAGTAGAGTTCAAAAGAAACTAACAGCTGCATCAAGCACACTCGGTCAAAGAGCCACTCAACTCAGACTAAACACCTTTCCAGCTTTCTATAGGAGAGAAACAGGCAGTGTTCCTGCAAGTGCAGCTCATAAGAATGTCTGGAATTCTCTAATCTCAGCTTTCTAAAGCCTTCTACTATGGGTTGTTAAATTTATAGCATGTTCTGCCGTCTCCTCGAGTTATCATCTCCTTACTTCCTGTGCAATCTGAAGCAGAGGTGTTATTCCTGTGTTTGAGGTGAAGATGCCAAAACTCAGAAAGCCCTGCCCCTAGAAATACCAGACTGAGGACCCTGGAGCTTCATAGCCTGTAGTCTCATAGCATCCTGCCATCTTTTATGATATACATAAAAAATAGAAACCACAGGGAGAATGACCTGTTCAAGTGGCCTTCACTAGACTGTGGTATCACTCCCGACCCCAGATAGAGAGCAGGCATGAGGTAGCATAGGTCAGTTTCAGGAGACATAGTTCCTTATCTGTTGGGATAGGACTTAACGCCTAGAATTTTGTGATTATTACACTAGTTACTGCATGAAAAATGCTTAAGACAGAGTAGAAAGCATGAAGAGTAAGGTATTGTTATTGTCATTTTATTAGGGAAGTGAAACGCTTATACTTATCCTTAATTCAAAATAATTACCAGGTTTCAGGAACAGAGAGCTTCCCACTATGAATCCATAATCCAAACCTAGATCACAAAACTCAGAAACAGGAAAGCACTAGACAGAGGAACATAGTAAAACTGCTAAGCGGGTCACCTGAATTGTTTTCTCTTCTGCTGCCAATGGACTTGGAAATAAAGTTCAGCATTAATGACGATGCTGCATTTAATAAAACACTGGTTTCGTGACTCCTGGGATACTGCGTGGGCAATACTTCCCCCTCCACTCCCCAGAGATAATGAAGGTGAAGAATCCAATTTGAACTCCCTGAGAGAACGGCAGGAAGGCTAGGCTACATTTGGCACTGGAGAACCTTCCCTATAAAACAAGGACACTGGTTATACCAGTTTCATGGGGTACAGTTGTAAGGTATCAGCATAGGGCATTTGTAGATTTGAACTCCATAGTTTTCCATACCTGCACTATACCAGCAGCTTTGGTGTAGAAGTCCACAGGTCCTATGGGCTAACCAAGCTTCACATTTCTCAAATAGCTTTGGAGACATATTTTGGTTGGGTGGAGAATTCATTCAGAATACTCGAAGGAAGGGAAGTGTGGAAAGGCACTGTAGTCTGTTACACTTACTATTTCCATCCTGTTATGGGGGTAGTTTCCCCTATGCTCTAGGGTTCCATAGGAGCAGACCTAGACGGTAAAGTGTCATTACAGGCAGAAAGATCCATACCTTTCCACACTGGGAAGCATCAACTAGTTGTATCCTTAGGAAGTCTGTCTCTATACCAGTTATACTGCCTTGCCCTGCTTGCAAAAAGCACAGCCAATTAGTTTTTCTGTAGGCAAGTGGAAAGTCAGAGAGAGGAGCAAGTCCTTTCTATAAGCCCCAAACAACGGTGATGGTTGGGGGAGGGGGGTTGGAAATAGCTAGGAAAGAAGTCTAGTGTCCCCAAGAAATCTAGGGCAGCTTCTCTTAATGTAAGAATGGTCCCTGGGGTGGGGATGGGGGAGAAGGTGACGCAATGAAAGGCCACTAGAACCTTAACAGAGGAAGACATTAGAATGCCTCTCACCTTCTGCACGCCTTCTCTACACCTCCTATATTTGAAACAGGTCTTTGCCAGCCAGGATAGTAGAAAGTGTACACACTGTGCACCAAATAGATCTGATTTTGAATTCGACTTTTATGGCTTTCCACCTGAACAACCTTGATAAGTCTCAGTTTCCACCTTTGCGGTATGGAAACAGTGGGAACGACTCCAAGGCTGCTATGAATACCATTTTCCTCTCCATCTAGTCCCAAGATGGCTGCGTTATATTTTTGACCTATTAACTGGAATAAAAGCAGGGAAAGGAGAGGACAAGATATATTAGAGGAAATAAAGAATGATTTTATCATTGTCAAAAGCTTTTAGGTTCCTAGAGACACTGTGACTTTCCTGGGCCTTTGCCCTGGGAAAAAAATTAAAGAGGTTTCAATGCTCGTGTGCGTTCCCACATTCCATAGGGGAGCTGCCAGTCACCAGAGTTTGTTTGGGTAACCTCAGAGAGAGGCCGCAGAGATGAGCCTCCTCCCAGCCTCTGGCAGACATATAATCTGAGGTTATTTATGCCAGCATTCCTTCCCCAATAAAAAACTCTCTGACCTGGCTTGTATTTTTCTTGACGCTTTCAATTAAGGAAATAACAAAACCAACCCTGTCCTATACATGGTTAGGTCTGGCAAAAACGGACTCAGCTAATTATAAAGTTGGCCCTAGCTGTTTTCTTAAGATGCCCTACAGGCCTGGGTGTGAGTGGTTATAAAAATGAATGAGTACAATTATTTTGCAAACCAGCCTAACAATTTAGTTCACATCGCCTCGCTCGTCTTTCCTCGTCATACCAAGCATTTGAATGGCGGATAATTATTTTCCACATGTAAGAAGACATATTTCTAAGCACTGAAAAACTGATTCCTTGCTGTATTCCGATGTATTATCATCTGGTTGAATTCACATATCTGTCTATGGAACATGACGAGGATAAGGGAGAATGGTGCTCACATTAGGTTCTCTTCAAAGCGACATCCAGTTAGAAAACATCCACTTACCCCTACTGCAACCAAGGTTACTACTGCTTCAAGGCTATACCACTGAAAAAGTAAGCAGAGACATCATTGCTTTTTAAAATAAATGAATCTGAAGTACCACAGAATATAGACAAATGCATATCCATTGGTGTTCACCAGGTCAGAGAGTAACTCTTCACCCATCTAACTCAACACATTCACCCTGAAGGATTTCATCTGCTCCCGGGATGCAAGTCAACCTCTCCAGTCCAGATATCCCTCTTGAGATTCAAATCTGCACGTTCACTTTTCGCCAATCCAAAGCACCAAATTTGGTCAACTCCACTAGGTGTCTTCCAGATTTATCCTCCTCTCTTGCCTCACGGATACTCCCCTTGTTCAGGCCACCATTATCTCCAGCCACCATGATTAAAACACCTTCCCTGTTCCTGTCTGATTTTCACACTTCCTGCTAGAGAAATGATTTCTGAAATACTTTCAAATGCCTTTATACTGTCTTCAGCACGACATCAAAACTCCTTACATGGCATAATTGGCTAAGCTGTTAAGTAGCACTCTAGGTTCTAGTTCTGTGACCGTTCACTACTCCTTTTACCCAGGATGGCCACTTCAAATACAGCTCCTCTCCCCTCCTGCCTTGGAAGACAAGCAAGAGCTCAGCTTTGGAGACAGACAGTCTGGGATCACAGCCTACCTTTGCCACTTGGTGCCTGTGCGATGTTGGGAAAGTCACTAAATGTGTCTATCTGTCAGATGAGGATAATAGCAATGGTGATGCCCTTCTCCTATGACTGTGAGGAGTAAATGAGATAATACGTGCCAAGCACTCAGCACGGGCCTGGCATACAGCAGGCACTCAGCCAATGCTGGCTGCTATTTCAAGGCTGTTACTCAAGGTTATCTACACCTGCTATACTCAGGGATACCCATAATCACACCAGATTTTAAAGAAATGCCCCCTTTGAGAGGGTGAATTATAAAAGTCTTCTTTATCTGGGCTGCAGACAGTGCTTGGCATCCCCAGTCATGCCAGACCAACTCCTACTCATCTTCTGGAATTCCCCCCAGATTTACTCTTGCCTTCCTTTACCCACCCGAACTCAATGTAGCACCCCTCTTCCTGCTCCCACAGCACCCTGTTCACCCAGCAATATGACACTTATTCTCCATGGTGTTTCTACCTGACTGCTTATCCTCATCTCTCTCCCTTCCCATCTATTTAGGCTGAGTTCCTAAAAGCCAGGGACTGCCTCAGTCTTGTTCACAGTTATATCATTCATGTTTTTACACAAAAGATATTCATTAAATATTTACCAAATTAATGATTACCATCCTTCTTTCTCCAAATAACTCTTACAACCCTAAATTTCCTGTCGCTCTACCACCAAACAAGTGGCCTGCTCTATATTGGTGACATTCATACTTTCCTTCCCCACCCCCTGCCTTTTTACTCCTACTCCCCGCAACCCCCTGCGTGCACACGCCTGAAATCCCTGCCGCTAGGTGGACCATCCAACTCTATATTTGCTTCCACCAAATATTTTTAAGCACCTACTGGCTTCCTCGCACAAGAGTGGAGATAAAAAGGCATATAAGGCAAAGTCATTGCCCTTAAATTGTTTACGGTAAAGTGGGGAAGGCAGTTACACACATAAATAAGTATAATTTCATGTAGTTTGTACTGCATTCAAAGTATATATGATGTATACAGTCAGCACAAAAAGATCAAGAGTTCTGAGAAGGTCAGGAAATGCAGTACAGAAGACACAACCTTCTGGCTCACTCTACTGAGAAGAGGTGATATTTACCAATGAATCGCAGGGTAGGAGTTCACTGGGCAACAAGATAGGTGAAGGCATTACAGGCAGAGGAAGCCCCATGCCTAAAAAGTCACATAAGCACAAAATAGCAGGGTGCAGTCAGGGAAAGCAACTAATTCAGTATGGCAGGGAATGCGAGAGGGAGTGGAGGGAACAGGGAAGGCTGGGGAACAGGAAGGGTCTGATGACAAAGGGAAGAAGCTTGCACTGAGCACTGCAGCATTTTGTTTAGAGGGTAGTAAAGCAAAGAAGGAGATTTGGGCAGCTGTGCAGAAGACAGACTGGGATGTGGGGGCAGTGGCTAGAGAGACATCCTAAGGAAACTGAGGCCCGCTGCTGACACAGTGTGCTTAAGATGATTTAATCTTGTAGAAAATAGAGCCAGAAAGATATTTTCTAAGGAATCTGTTTACCAAGGAATCTGAACCCAGCGATGAACCAAGCTTTTGCTAACAAAGCTAGAGAACTCAGAACCATCCAAGCTGGCAAGTGTTAAAACACTGGGAAGCAAATGTGGCAACAGCACTTTCCTATTTGACCACAATCAACATCAATGTGGAAAGAAAACAAACCTGACAGCCAAGGGAGGAAAACACACAGTGGGTTTCTTTGCTTTCTCTCCAGGACACTGTCAGTACACAGAGCATTTAGAATAGCTGATTTGATCGTTGTGAAAATTTACCTGCGTGCCTCCCTCCCTCCTTCCCTCTCTCTCTCTCTCTCTCTCTCTATCTCTCTCTCTGAATGCAATTAGAGAAGAGAGCTTCATTCACACTGCATCTAAAAATAGATGATGGCAGAGTTCACAGACTGACAGCTGCATTCTCATACAGTAACCAGGAAAGGAAAGGGATGACTAATTTAACTTAACAACTTCCAAAACAAACAGTGCAGAGGGAGTTCAGGATAAAGAGAAAACACACAGGTCAGTTCTTCAAAGAGCTGGAAGAGGGATGGGGTCACTCCAAGGCAGTTTATTAGTCCTCCCAAAATCCTGACAAAGCCAGCTAAGTATTTTGCCCAGATCTACCCAGAGTCTTTCAGGCAAGCTCTGGCAGATGAACCGCTACAGAGATTCGGGCAATATCAGGCAGCAGGGCCAGGACTTTCCCTGCTGACTTCTTCATACGTCCCCTGGACACAAGTAAGCTAAGAACAGTCAAGACGTTTTTCTAGGCAAGGTAAATCAATGAGTTTTTTTTCCCCTTCACCATATCTAAATTATACTCTGCCTCGCCTGGGGCATTTAAAAAAAAGTTATCCAGGAAATAAACATGCATCATTAAGGGGAAGAAACCAGGTGTCTAAAAGAAGCAAACCATTTCTTTCCCTCCCCTCAGTCCTGAAATGTTTTCCGTTTTCCTCCTTAGTCTGCCTTGCCTAGGGAGGGGATTATGGTTGGGCTTCAAAAGAAACAAGGGAATAATGCCTGTGGACGGGAAGCAGATTCTCTCTGCAGCTCTCCCACAGCTCGGTGTTGGCTCTCAGCGCTGCTGCCAGCCAGCTAATGTCAGATCACGGCACCCCAACATTCCCTCACCACATACCTCCATCGCCCTGGTGACTAAGCTGTTTCAACAGCTGTGTTATTGCTGGAGTCAGGCCAGTGTTATTCACATGGAGTATTTGTTTCGTACGTCTTATGTGGGAAATTATTGCACTTCGGCTTTGGGGTTCTATTTGAAGATAAGGTCCTCCCCTTGATCAGTCAGCCAGGACATTCCCCAGATTGGGCTCCAGGAGACAATGGGACAATATTCAACTGCCACCCGGGGTTCCAGATGATGGACAGATTCATAACACTATAAGAAGGCGGATGAAGCCTAAGTCTGTGTGAGAGAAAAGGAAGCATAATGGAAAACCATGACCCTTGGTGGAGCCTCGGAAGATCTCTGCTGCTCCTCCCTCAATAAAAGCCACCCACAACAAAGGAGTGTTAAGCTGGATTCCCTTTCTGCTCTTCCTCTCCAGCCATCTCCCTCAGCCTTTCCCTTACAATCATCACTCTTTGTTTCAGGTGAGGCTAGCACCGTTGTGTTGGTCTCTACATGCGTCACTCCACACACGGGCCCCTGCATGCCGCCTCCTCCCTCAGCCCCGGGCTTTTCCTATCTCATCAAGTGGTTTATGACATTGATGTTCACATTGTGTAGGAAGCAAGTTGGGTCTGCTGGCGTGGCGATCTCCACTACTCCACATCCTCTTCTGAGTGTGAGTGATGTAGGGGCTCCGTGACTAACTGCTGAGTAAATCAACCGAAACTCCCTTATACAGAGGGTCAGCTGGGAAAAGGAAAAGGCAGTACATCTATGAGCCTTATGTCCCGTGGGTGGGACTAATTTCTATTTCTAGCCCATTCTAGGCTGAACCTCCACCCAAGAGCCCTACTGGCCGGTTATCCCTCGAAGTTCTCACCAAGAGCAATCGGGCACCATTTTATGATGCTGAAAAGATCTCAGAAATGTGTTTTCTAGTAAATGGAGTATCTTTCAAAGAAATAGAACAATGATTCCTAAAAGCTCACATTTTTGACTGCCTACTATGTGAAGACATTTCACCTACGCAGATGCCAGCCAGATAGAAGCCATCATAGGCAATCCCAAAGTGAGGAAACTGAGGCCCATGGCCATGCTACCAAGATGAGAGGGAGGCACAATGTGAACCCAGGTTTGCCTGACTCAGCAGCTCCAGGACTTTTCCATTATGTCTCTGAGTCATGGTGTAGGAAAGTTAGGAGACTCGCTTCTTGTTCTAGAAAGGCCAATATTTAGTCATACAATTTGAGTAAGTCACTTTCCATAATGTATTATTTCATGAAATACTATAGTTGGATCATAGGCTTACTAAGATCCTTTCTAGTTCTAATATTTCATGCATGTAGAAATCTAAAACACCTCCAGCTGTTTACTGCCTTCTATATAAGGCACTGAGGCCAAAACAAAGAACTATAAAACCATTCCTGTCCTCAGGGAACTTATCATGGAGTTTGACTGACAAGAGATAGCAACTGGAGTTTGACTAATAGAAGAGTTAAACAATTAACAAATACAAAAACACCAGAGAACCAGAAGACAGGGCAGTGCTTGAGAAATAACACTGCATAGCAGCATAACTATACAAGGAGAAAAGTAGATTTCAGCAACGGTAATACCTCTAACCCCAAAAACACATTTGTGCTCCCAGCAGAAAGAGACAAGGAGAGAGAAAGCGCTTGCAGGAAAAGCCAGCTGCTAGAAGGGATCCCGCCTGTTTCACAGGAAAGCTTTGTTTCTGACAAGTTTCGTAAAGGAAAAAGTAGGCTAGAACAAGCTTTTTTATTTCCAACCCACCTTTTCTTCGTTCCCATGAATGAGGAGGGGATACAAATGAGAGCAGGCAGCCAGGGACAAAAATAATATGGCTGGTGGTTCCTGACCTCTTGGATTCCTGCCAACAGAGAAGCCCGAGAGGCAACATTTAATTGTGGAAAAACCAGCCTGGCTCTCCTCTTATCTTTTTCCTCTGTGACTTAAACCCACAATTACTGGCAACCCCTAGATTCCGAGTCACTCAGCTGGTGGTGGTAGCGATGGCTGTGTCTGTAGCTGAAAAGCAAAAGGGAGTCGGATTTTACCTGCCTCGGAAGCCGGCCCGTGAGCACAGCCCTAACCCAGCTTTACGACTTCTCCCATTAAAAGGTTCACAGATGCCCTCCCGTTGGGAAAACCACCAAGTGAGAAGTCCAGATGGGAAAAAAAGAAATACAATTTTCAGCTGCTGTATAATTCAAAGGACAAGCTACGAGTCTGAAATCTTGAATTCCACATTTTATTTCAGCACTAGAAAAGTGATTTTCAATTCCTTTTCTTAAGGATCAAACTCCAATTTTCTTAGCTGGTCATCAAGGCAACTCATCTACCAGCCCCTCTGTCTTTCAGCAGCTCATCTGTCTTCTCTAATATGGACACTTTTCTGTAACCCAACATATGGGCCTACTGTCCTTTGCACACAACATGTTATTTCAGAGTATTTCATGGTAGAAAAATATGGTCTTAGTCCTCACTTTCTCACCTACAAATCACATGACTTTGGAGAAGTCACTTAACATCCATAATGTCATACTTGTTAAAATTTAAAACTTGTTCTCCAATAATAATACCCTCGCAGAGAACAGTACAGATTTAACCTTGAACATCTAGCATTGAGCATGCATAGGAGATACATAATCAACATCTCCTTCTCTCTACCTAATGCCTTCACAGAATTACCTTCATCCAAAAGAATGTTCCCATTGCTAACTCTTATCCTGTTCTTCCCTCACCACTCTTCTGTTCTAAGAGATTGTCTCCCATACACCTCTGCTCCCATCTTAACATTCCTCCATTTCAGAATATTTTAATTTACATGTTGCTATGTTTATAGTCAAATATAATTAAATCATGCCAGTGGGCACATTCTCCTAAAAATGCTAAGAATTTCCCAAATCTGCTATTTGAAGACGTTCTCCAATTGCTACAGCGCTGATCAACATGCCTTTTGGTACTCATGGGGCGTAGCCTCATTGGGATTCATAAACCTCTGAATTCCATGGATGAGCTTCAGGGCTTCCATTGAAATATGAATGCTAAATGTGCAAATACGGTCTATGCACATTTTTCTCCCAAGGTTAAAGTTCCTGACCTGAAGTTAATAACCACTGTCCCGAAGTAATGAAAGGCCCGTGGCTAACATCCACTGGGTCCTTGTTCTGAACACTCAGACCTGCCACCTAAGTTTCTGGGCTTCCCTGCTGTCTCTGGAACACAATTCCTCCTCTCTCTTCAAGTCCAGGAATAATAATTACTCACTCTTTTTTTTTTTTAATTTTTTGAGACAGAATCTCACCCAGGTTGGAGTGCAGTGGTGCGACCTCCTGGGCTCAAGTAATCCACCCACCTCAGCCTCCCAAGTAACTGGGACTACAGGCATATGCCACCACACCCTGATAATTTTTGTATTTTTTGTAGAGACAGGTGCTGGCAATGTGTCAGACCCCTCGGTGGTAACCAAGCAGCCCAAGCCTCTGGAAGGACTGGCGAAATCCGAGACATTTGAGATTATGAGAAGAAGCTGTGGTTGACATTTTGTTTACTGTGTTATCATCAACTTAGTTTGCCTGAGATGAGCTATTTGCTTTACTGTACTTGTTATGCTCTATACTAATCATACTTGGCAACACAAAGAATAACGTGAAAAGTTAAAATGTAGCTTGTAACTTTGGCTCTGCTGAGCTGCTCTTGTAAAAACCGGAACTCTGTGTAAAAGACAAACCACATAGCCTAACTGCCGGAGAGAGATAACAGCACATAGTAAGCTTCTCGTTGCAGAGAGACTACAAACAGACGTGTAATGGAGAGGCTTAATGCCCAGATTCCTTTCCCAGGAAAGGCATGTTAACTACAGCCCTGGAAAGGGAATGCGACCCATGACCTTTACGGAGAGCCTATGAAGGGATGCATGAGGGGCATCTGTTTTGAGGGAAACCTCTGTGGTGGAGATAAGAATGTAAAAGTCTTTTTTCACCCACTGTTCCTCCAGGCCTGCAGGTCTTCCAATAGACAGGGTTTCACTTCCTTGCCCAGGCTGGTCTCAGACTCCCGAGCTCAAGCGATCTACCCGCCTGGGCCTCCCAAGGTACTAGGATTACAAGTGTGAGCCACTGCACCTAGCCAACTATTTACTTATATTGAGCATTTACTATATGTATCCAGCACTTACTAAGCAAAAGGTTCACATATACTATTCTAGTTCAATCCTTAAAACAACCCTAAAGGTAGTACTGCTATTATCTCTATTTTACAGGTGAGGAAAATGAAGTACAAGGAAGTTTTAAAAACATCCTTTCCAAGGGTCGCATAATTTATAAGCAGTAGGCCAAACACTCATAGTGTATGATTCAGCCCAAATACTCTGGCTTGAAAGTACTTAACCCAGTGCTGGAGGTGTCTACCCAATCTCTTCCACTTCCCCCAAAAAAAATAAGACTGCCCTTGGACTGTTTCTTTTCCTTCACAGTGTAGGTGATCACAGATTCCAACATCTTTAAAACCCCACCTTTGACTCAATCAAAACATTTCCTTTTCTGTGAGTTAATCATCTCCCTTTCTACGATTATGTACTCCATTGGGTACTTAACGTACTGAACACATTGATGTAATTTTTAAATTCCCTCTCCATGAATTAGACTGTGAGCTCCTAATTATTTTGAATACACATGGAGTATTTACTGTGCCTGGAACTGTGCTAAGTATAAGGGCATAACAATGAACAACACGCTGTTCCTGCCTTTAAAGAACTCAATCTTAGGCCAGGCTTGGTGGCTCATACCTGTAATCCCAGCGCTTTGGAAGGCCGAGGCGGATGGATCACAAGGTCAGAAGTTCGAGACCAGCCTGACCAACACGGTAAAACCCCGCCTCTACTAAAAATACAAAAATTAGCTGGGTGTGGTGACACACGTCCATAATCCCAGCTACTCAGGAGGTTGAGGCAGGAGAACTGCTTGAACCTGGGAGGCGGAGGTTGTGGTGAGTCTAGATCACACCACTGCACTCCAGCCTGTGTGATAGAGCGAGACTCCACCTCAACAAAAAAAAAAAAAAAGGAATTCAGTCTTGTAGTATAAACTAAACAAAAGAGGGTAATGATGGTTTCTGAAATTGTATTATGAAGAATAAGGACTTATCTTTGTTTCTTATATACTGAGCAAAATGCTAGCATGTAGTACAAGCCCCCCAAATGCCTATTGAATGAATGAATGAAGTTGGGAAGGGGTTTTCAGATGCTAGACTGCTAAACTGAAAGATCTACCATTCCATCATGAAACTCTTTGAGGTTATTTATACACTGACTCACCTAAAAACTGCTTCCTGTGTTGGTGTCTATGATACATTTTTTAATGTCAGACTAAAAATACACTTCCAGTACACCAACCCTGTCTGCCTACCTAAGGAGCAGAACTGAACACAAGGTCACATGTAACAAAAGAAAAGAAAATTCACTCATTTCAACACTTAGCTCACCCTCTAACAAGAGCATCTGTCCTGACTGAGCCCTGTCTTCTGGAATGGTTTTCACTTGAGGGTCTCTGAAGTCATCTATTTACAAAACCAAAGGGATACCAATGAGATTTTTTTATAAAGCCAGAGAATCTTAAGTGAGTCATGGACTCTCAACTTCAGAGAGCTAGAGTAGATGGGACCTTAGGGGTCATCTAGTATAATTTCCCACTCAGAACAGGAAGAACTCCATAGCACTATCAATAGACTCATGGTGGGATCAAGGCACTAGAGTCCTAACATCATGTACACTCATAGCCTCTCGACTTCCCAGCTGGGAGACTGGCAAATCATGTAAACTCTCTCATCCTCAGTGTCCTCACTCTGCCGCATATAATTGTTCAGATGATCAGATGAAATAAAAGTTGTCTTAATCAGCGAACATTTGTTTGCAAGTAACAGGATTTCACCCTCACTAACTTGACTAGAAATCAGCTGGAAGGATACAGGAGTGCTTTAGGAAAATCAAAGGCTGAAAATGTTGACAAGCTGGAGGGTCTGAAACCAGGAACAGAAAGCTGTCAAGAGTAAAGTCATCTCTTGTAGTCTGTTGTAATTACACCAATAGTCTTCATCTCCATTTACCTCTTTGCATCTGGTCTTCCCACTCAGCCAGCCAACAATCACAGCTTCTCCGTGCACGTGTTGAATGATGACTGCCCAGGTGGCTCTCAGGGCTTTTCACTTTAAGTGCTAATAAAGGCAGACCTCAAATTACTGAAACCCAATTTCTTACAAGAGAGAATTTGATTGCTTCCCCTTTGGCCAAGGGCCCATTGCTAGTCTGATCACCTAAGGCATGGGGACTGATCCTGTGGCCAGTTAGGGATGATGGAACATCAGTAGGGATGATGGAACATGCTGAGGGAGAGGGGGAGTTAGGCCAAGTTCAGGCCAAAGCAAATGACTGGCAACAAAGACAAGCATCAGCATCCCTAGTGCAATAGTACTTTGTAAAGAAAGCACTGCCCCATGCCCGCTGTCACTGCGGTCATTCTTTTTTTTTTTTTTTTTTTTGGGAC
>NW_022436976.1:17767941-17893102 GCF_009761245.1 Sapajus apella | reverse complement strand
CCTCCCAAAGTGCTGGGATTACAAGCGTGAGCCACCACGCCCAGCCACTGTGATCATTCTTATGGTCCTCACTAACCACCTTCTGCTTGACCACTGCCAGTAACAGGCTGCTCACTACGGCAGAGGCAACCTCTGACCTGGCAAACAACTTCAATATTAGCACCCCTTTCCATGTGACAGCAACTTCTTTTAAGCTACTAAACTAAAATATTTGTAATCTTCCCCCAAACCTTACCTTTAATGAAGGCATAATCTTGCTTGTTAGGTCAAGCCTGGGCTTTTCTTTCTAGTCAAAATGTGAATAATGGGCAATGCAAGAAAGATAGATTCACAATACAATTATTTTAGAAAACAACCTAGACCAGAACAATAAAAAAACCAGAACCTCATCTTCCTATAGAGTTCCTCTCTACTAATACCATTACTAATAACTCACTAAAGCAAAAGAGCATCTGGAACTGTCATTGTGTAGACAGTAGGTTGGGGTGGGGAAAATTAGTTTTTCCAACGTAGAGTCCCTAGCACTTTTGCAAGTAGAATTCTGCCTTGCTTAACCAAAATTTTCCTCCCCTTTCATCTAACTTCCTTTTGCTTAGAAAAATATAATCCATAAAATAATCTTAACTTCATTTATTTCTTAAGTTAGCCAAGACAAAGGTGTGAACTCCCCATAAAAGAACCTTACATTAGCTATGTTATGACCAGCTGGCATTTAAATACTGACAAGACCTAAAGTTAGAAGAGGAGGTAAAAACACAAAAATACCTTCTATATGTTGGAGGCATTATGGGATGTGCTCTCTGCTCTTCACATTAGTCAATGATGTCACCAGGTTTTTATTTTAGTAACCAGGATATACTTGTTATGGATGCAAAGAGAATCTCCTCGTTTATATTCTAAACTCAGAGCAGGAAATGAGACACGTGGGTGATCTGCAGCTGTGGCACTATAAACAGGACCAGCCTACCACCTAGTCTAGATTCCAGACTGCATTTCATTCCCTGAAATACTGATCGGAAGATTTCAAAAAATTGAAAATATATCATTTTAGAAATACCAGTGCAACTTCTGTGCAAGGATATTAGAGGCTGCTATTTGGTAGAAGAATGACCCACCTGCATAGGGTGGTGCGTGTGCTGTTAGGTATCATCTACCTATCTACACCACTGATGTACAACGAGGAGATCCTGCCCTGGCCCCAGCCTGCTGTGCCACAGTGGGCAAGTACCACGGAGTTCACACTTTCTTCATCTGGTAAATTAAAGGATCAGTCCTTTAACTTGGGTCAAGCACCCACTTGCAAACCTGCCAAAAGCCACAGTCTTAATTCAAAAATGCATATAAGCAAATACGACCGAAATTTTATGTAGAGTATCCAGGGGTTCTCTTAGTCCTTACACTACAGTCTAAACTGCCTAGTTGATAATTATTAGACCAGCAGCTCTCTAGTATTCCCAGCACTCCAAGCTTAAATAAAACAGCTGATGTTTAGTAACAATTTCTGTAAATTATTCAACACCATAAAAGAGTGTTTTGTTGGCCGGGCGCAGTGGCTCACGCCTGTAATCCAGGCACTTTGGGAGGCCGAGGCGGGTGGATCACGAGGTCAAGAGATCGAGACCATCCTGGTCAACATGGTGAAACCCCGTCTCTACTAAAAATACAAAAAATTAGCTGGGCATGGTGGTGCGTGCCTGTAATCCCAGCTACTCAGGAGGTTGAGGCAGGAGAATTGCCTGAACCCAGGAGGCGGAGGTTGCGGTGAGCCAAGATCGCGCCATTGCACTCCAGCCTGGGTAACAAGAGGAAAAATCTGTTTAAAAAAATGTAAAAAAAAAAAAAAAAAAGGAGTGTTTTGTTAAGACTAGAAACTAATCTAACACAATCTACTCCCCGATGTTAAATTGACCAGTAAGCCCATAGATGACTGGAAGGAAGTGTATGTGACTGAATATACCAAAATTATAAATATTAATTTTAAAATCTTGCAAAGGTTTTGGAAGACCCCTACTCTGTTTCTGAATTGGAATTTTTCATTTGAAAATGTATAACAAAACCCACCAGGCCATCTATAGTGATGCTTGTGTAGAAACAGGGATCCTTATAGTAACGTTGCCAAGTAATGTGCTTACCAATAATCACACCCAAATAAAACAAAGGCTAAGGTTCCCACGCTCCTGCCAATATAAACATGTTCACAATGTTAATTCCAAAGGAAGAGCTGTCAAGATGTGCCTGAAGATTTCCTCAAAGGGAGAGAGAATTCATGAGCAAACAAACATCGTGTCTCTCATCTTCTGTATCCTGGGGTAAACATCACAAGATCGTTTTCTCCCATGATTTCAGTTGCTCTCCATCCCAGGTCAGTAGGCAAAACTGAATCATACTGGTAAATTCCAGGCTCCAGCCTTGGTTTGAAGGGGCACACAATTCAGTAAGAGTAAAGGGGCACTGGCCATGTGAGCCCATCTTGAATACTGACAACTTCCCTACCTTTCAGCTAACACCACAAACCCTCCTTCATTTAAGTCTCTGAGATCTTTTTGCTGTATTTTGAGCTTTTCAGCTTATCTTTTTTGGTGAAAGGAGGGAGGAGGAGAACAAAGGGAGAATTTGAAGTTTTTCTTTCTGCTTTCATGGACTCTGATTGTGGTAAAGAAATTGAAAAGGTAACTTTAAAATCTTGGTGATACTAGCCAACGATAAAAACTATTTTTTAATACCTCAGCCTAATTAGAAATGTTAGGTTTTTTGTTTGTTTGTTTTTGTTTTTTGAGACAGAGTCTTACTCTGTCACCCAGGCTGGAGAGCAGTGGCGCAATCTCGGCTTGCTGCAACCTCCACCTCCAGGGTTCAAGCAATTTTCCTGCCTCAGCCTCCTGAGTAGCTGGGATTACAGGTGCATGCCACCATGCCCGGCTAATTTTTGTATTTTTAGTAGAGATGGGGTTTCACCATATTGGTCAGGCTGGTCTTGAACTCCTGACCTCAGGTGACCCACCAGGTGTGAACCACCACCCCCAGCCAAAATGTTAGTTTTAACACAGGCTATAACATGGTCATAAATTAGACGTGGTCACAAATTAAAGAAGAAAGCTTTTTGGCAGGAGTAGTAGTTGGGGCGTGAGAGTAGAGTTACAGATTTTTTCTTAGTAGTTGCTTCAACATATTTTATTGATAAAGACTATCTGCTGAAGCATAGAAATACTACCAACAGCCTGTTCCATCATAGCAGGACTGGCTTGTAGTATATGAAGTCCTCTGCTCCACTGAGATCTCTTTATGGACCTTTCCTCCTAAGCATCAGAAAACATAGAACTAAATATCACAATTCTTGCTGAAGGCCAAAAATTAGTTCTCAGAAGGATTCTCTGACTCTCATCCTTCTATAAATTCACCCATCACATTTTAGATAATGTGATGGGTGAATTCGTAGAAGGATGAAATTCTGAATTTTTTATGGTCAATAGATTGTTCCTTTATTCCAACTGTCTTCACTTGATATCTACCTAACATTCCACATAAATAGACAAATGGAAAAGCACAATTACTCTGCCAAAAGCTGGTCAACTTTCTCCCAGGACACTCAGCCATCTGTACTGAAAACTGACTGGTAGTAATATCATTCTAATTACTTTTTTAACTAGAAATATGTTACACAGAAATATTTTCAGTGTGGGGAAAGAAAAATCACTTGCCACTTATAGAAAGAATTCTACTGCTTCATGTGGCCATTTGCAATAATGAAACAAATAAGCAAGTAAGACTTAACACTGGGTTCTAGTAGATACACAAGGATCAAGGCAAAATATAGTGCTTTCATTGCATAAGAACAGCACAGACACTATTCTGGCTTTCCCCTACATTTCATCATTTACCAATATTTCTTCAGTCTCAGGAATTTTTCAATACCTGAAACTTCAAGGTTTTCTACTCAAGACATAGCTATCCCTTCTTGAGGCTTTCTGCCAATGGCTTTAGTGCTTCTATTTCAACAGCCTAGAGATTTGAAAGCTAGAAAGAGAGAGATGTAAACAAATCCTCTAACTTTGATCTATGCTCCCAGGTTCCTCAAAAGAAGCCCTTGAAGAGTCTAGGATATGCTCAGTATATGACTTGCAGTTGAAATCCTTAGAGTGACAACCCATTCCAGTGGGTACCATTTTAGCCAACCCAAACCTTTATTTTCCTAATACATACTTAGAGTGATTTTTTAAAAATGATATATCTGGGAAAGTATTTTAGAATGTCATCTGTTAACAGAATTAGGTACATCACTCCAGAGTATATTTTCAAGTAACAGAATTTGGCCTTACAGAGAGTTCTAAGCCCATCACGTAAATAATCATTTTTACCAATGATTCATAATACATCCAGACTCCAAATGTTAAGGCTTACTTTTTTCTGATACTCTTCTCTGCCTACTCATACTCCTTTGACTTCTAACTCCTTTAGAGTAAAAATTGAAATCCCATATCCCTAAAAACTAGACAGAAGCATCATGTTTACACACTGACAAATTCATTAATTCTGTTTCTCTGAAATATTTAGCAAAAAGCTAGCACTGACCCAATCATAGATTTCCGCAGATAGGTCTTCACAAATTGTAACTGGTATTCACTGAAAAGTCAATGACTCCTGTTCCCAACATTTACAAGTCTCTGGATTTTCTTCAACTGGCCTCTTCCCCTCAGCTCTTACAGACTATTGTTTTAAAACTACTACCATTTAAAAGTTAAACTCCGTCAGTTTTTAGGGATATGGGATTTCAATTTTTACTCTAAAGGAGTTAGGAAGTCAAAGGAGTATGAGTAGGCAGAAAAGAGTATCAGAAAAAATTTAGCTTTAACATTTGGAGTCTGGATGTATTACGAATCATTGGTAAAAATGGTTATTTACGTGATGGGCTTAGACCTCTCCGTAAGGCCAAATACTGTTACTTGAAAATATACTCTGGAGTGATGTACCTAATTCTGTTAACAGATGACATTCTAAAATACTTTCCCAGATGTATCATTTTTTAAAAAGTCACTCTAAGTATGTATTAGGAAAATAAAGGTTTGGGTTGGCTAAAATGGTACCCACTGGAATAGGTTGTCACTCCAAGGATTGGATGCAAGTCATATACTTAGCATACCCCAGACTCTCCAAGGGCTTCTTTTGAGGAACCTGGGGGTGTAGATCAAAGTTAGAGGATTTGTTTACATCTCTCTCTTTCTAGCTTTCAAATCTATAGGCTGTTGAAATAGAAGCACTAGTGCCATTAGCAGAAAGCCTCAAACAAAAACACAGCTTTTTTTGGCTTCCACTCCACTCACAATCAACATAACAGAGACTGCTTCCGACCCAGATGTGATGGAATGAGTGGGACGCAGAGTCTGGGGAGGCTTCTCCACACGCCAAGCAAGCAATCACTCCCAGAGCAGACATCAGCTGGATGTCCAAAAATTCAGTTCAATTCTGACAACACTTACCTGGAAATAGCATCAGATCCCACAGGTTGAAAGCTCAGTCCCATAAGACTGCCCCCCATTTCAGATGCCTGTCAGAAAAACAGGTTGTGGCCTGTTATAAATGGGGGTTCCCACTCTTCTGGGGACGTTGTGTGCAGGCACTCAAAATGGTCCAGTGTTTGACATATCAACGTAGGATTTCCTACACTACAGCCTCTAACAAAACTAGGCTGTCCCAGACCCCTGGTAATAGAATTGTTTACCTTTATACCAAGAACGTTGGGAAAGCACCAAAATCAGCATGTGGCATGTGCCCAGGCAGGCTTGGAGGGGTTCGTGCTGTAAGACCTAAAGTTCTTATGAGATTATCCCACACAAAGGAACATGTCAGCAGGGCCTATGGTGGTTCCATCTGTGCTAAATGTGTTCATTTAGCACAGATGTGCTAAATGTGACAGGATCAAGCGTGCTTTCCTTATCGAGGAGCAGAAAGTCATTGTGAAAGTGTTAAAGGCGCAAGCACAGAGTCAGAAAGCTAAATAAAAAATGAAACTTTTTTGAGTAATAAAAATGAAAAGACTTGCTGTAAAAAAAATAAAAATAAATGGGCGTTCCCATGACCCCCCTCCTTGGGATTAATTGGTTTGCTTCAGAGGCTCACAGAACTCAGGGAAACACTTTACTTATGCACATGTTATAAAGCATATTACAAAGAATACAGACAAATAACCAGATAAAAGATTCATAGGGCCAAGCATGTGGTATGGCAGGGGTCCCTGACCCTCTGGCAGCAGACAGGTACCAGTCAGTGGCCTGTTAGGAACTGTACTGCACAGTAGGAGGTAAGAGGTGGATGAGCAAGTTCTACAGCCTGAGCTCTGCCTCCTGTCAAATCAGCCAGCATTAGATTCTCATAGGAGTGGGAACCCTATTTGTGAACTATGCATGTGAGGGATCTAGGTTGCATGCTCCTAGGAGAATCTAATGCCTGATGATCTGAAGTGGAACGTTTTCATACCCAAACCATCCCCCACCCCCTCATCTGTGGAAAAACTGTCCTCCATGAAACTGGTCCCTGGTGCCCACAAGGTTAAGGACTGCTGTGTAAGGCACAGAGCATCCCTGTCCTCTCTAGGGCACCATACTCCAGGAACCTCTGCAAGTTTAGTTAACTGGAAGTTCCCAGAACTCTTCTAAGTTTTTATGAAGGCTTCATTACCTAGGCATGACTGATTACATCATTGGCCACAGGTGAGTGGCTCAATCTTTAGAACTTCTCCTCTCCTGGCTGTTGGTTGGTGGGGCTGAAAGTTAGTTCCCACCCTTCTAATCATGCCTTGATCTTTCACGTGACCATTCTGAAGCTATCTGGGAGTCCCCAGCCATCAGTTGGCTCATTAGCACGCAAAGAGACACTCCTATCACTCAAGAGATTCCAAGAATTTTAGAAGCTGTGGATCAGGAAATTTATTACTATAAAGCACCTTATAATGCCATTGTTTTTTCTCCCAAAGGCACCAGCCTGATTAAATTCTGAAATTAAAACATCTGCCAGCTTCTATAGTGTAAGTCAATGCTTTTCTAGTTTTCTGAGAGTTTGAAAACTCAAATCCTAGCTAAAACCTGTATCACTTTTAACTTGAAAGATTTAAAGAGAATAAACATTTAACCCCAAGTGACTAGAAGTCATTTAAAATATGTAGCCCTTGGATTATTTTATCTGCTCAAAGACTCTTCAAAAGTAGATGAAAACACTGTCCAGACATATATTATAAACCCCAGCTTAAATTTCATAGCCCAAACATGAAATCTCTTCTCATTGTTTGAAATCTGAAACTCATTTCAAAGACTGCCTAGAAAAGTTTTAAAAAATGGGTTAGTCTTGACTTTTCCTTACATATGAGGTAATATTGTTACAGGTGAATCTCCAATAATCAAGAAGCCATCCCTGTGTAATAGGATCTTGTTTGCCACACTCCCAAACTCTTCCCTGAAGTCCTATTCATTGTTCTCAGAAAGGAATCCAAAGTAACGTTAAGGCCGGGCGCGGTGGCTCACGCTTGTAATCCCAGCACTTTGGGAAGCCGAGGCGGGTGGATCACGAGGTCAAGAGATAGAGACCATCCTGGTCAACATGGTGAAACCCCGTCTCTACTAAAACTACAAAACATTAGCTGGGCATGGTGGTGCGTGCCTGTAATCCCAGCTACTCAGGAGGCTGAGGCAGGAGAATTGCTTGAACCCAGGAGGCGGAGGTTGCGGTGAGCCGAGATCGCGCCATTGCACTCCAGCCTGGGTAACAAGAGCGAAAACTCCGTCTCAAAACAAAACAAAACAAAACAAAAAACAACAACAACAACAAAAAAGTAATGATAAAAAATATAAAAAGTAGACAGTCTCATCCATGCTTAATACAAAAATCAGAAGGAAATCTAAACTTACTGATGTGCCTGATATTATACTAAGATGCGTGTGTATGTATATTGCTGAATATATAATCTATATAATCCATATAATCAATCCCTGCTCAGTGTCCATAAGCAGATAGGAGAAATTTAAGGCAATGAATACTCCCACAAGCCCAACATATAACTTATCATATAAAAGTTAGCAGCCAAAATGTGTTGCTGTTGCTCATGAAAAGTATGTTTTGATGTGGTTTTCTTGATAGCTCTATCAAGAAAGTGATTTTATACACTTATCAAAGAAATAATTGTCCATCTTAACGTTTTAGTATGCCCCCTATTAAGTGCTAGCTCTCACGTTATAAGAAAACTAAAAATTATTTTTAATAGAGAAAGCTTGAGTACCGTATTTTTGTAGATGAAGGGAAAATTTTAGAGCATGAAGATGTACTTGAGAAAAAATAAGACATTCATATTTCATTTTCACGTAGAAACATTTTAAAGCTTTGCAACATGAGCATTTTTGTTGTTTAGGATTAATATTTGCTGGAAAGTAATTCATCTGTGAAATTATTTAACATATAGAATTATTTCTTAGTTTCTGGTTTGGGAGAAATGCTCAAGTTAAGCTTAAAAGCATTTTATTCACACTGCTAAAGCTGAAAAATGTAAATATGGAGCTTTCAATACATTCAAATGAGTTTGGAGAATTCTAAAATATTCAATCTATTTATAATGAATATAAAACTTCATTAGAAACTGGCAAAAAAAACCCAACACCCAATGTAGCTAAAGGTATTTGAGTTACTTCATATTACTGGGAAACTTTCTTTTAAAAAATCAGTTATAAATAACATTCACTAAACATACTTAATAAACTTTTTTCAATTTTGGTGGTACAATTTAATTTTAAAAATTTATCATTGACTTTTTAAAAACTTCACCTAAACTTACCTGAGGCTCTGCATTATGTTACTCAATGATTCTGATGCTAAGTTTTGAAACCAAATTATAGGCTAATCGCCTTCGGTGATGTAAAAGGTAGAACCACAAGATAATTCAGCACTTTTCTCACAACCTGAAAATGGAACCTGTGGCGAGTACCTGCCCAGTGTTAGACTATGCTCTAAACAACTGCCTGTCATGTAACGGGCTGCTTGAAAGTAGCAACACACTACTCCTGTAGTCAGTCCTTAACTTCTTAACCACAGTTTCATCAGTGTAAAAAACGAAAAATTCCAGAAATAAACAATTTCTTAAGTTTTAAATTGCACACTCTTCTGAGTAGCATCATGAAATCTTGTGCTGTCCCCGACAAGAATCACCCCTCTGTCCAGCATCTCCTGCTCTCACCTGTTAGCCACTTAGCAGCCATCCAGGTTACCAGCTGTGTACTGCAGTACTTATGTGCCACTCTTATTTTCTCTTATTATAGCCCCAAGGCGCAGGAGTAGGGATGCTGGCAATTCAGATGTGCTAAAGAGATATGTCAGTGCTTCCTTTAACTAAAAAGATGACAGTTCTCAACTTAAAAAAAAATCATATGCTGAGGTTGCTAAGATCTACAATAAGAATGAATCTTCTATCCTTAAAATTGTGAATAGTATATCGTACTTTTTGTTTCATTATTATTGTTGTTAATCTCTTACTGCACCTAATTTATACATTAAACTTTATCCTAAGCAGGTACGTACGTATGTACAGGAGAATACACCATGTATGTATATAGGGTTCAATGCTATCTGTGATTTTAGGTATTCACTGGAAGGGTCCCAAAACAAATCTCCTATGGATAAGGAAGACTTATCTCTACTGTATGCTTCTTTTATGAAGACTAATCTCACTATCCAAGGTGTAGAAGAATTGGAAACAGCAATAAGGATAAATATAATTGGATAATTTTAATAGCTACTTTTAATTTTTAGATTTTTTTAATAGTACTTACTACATACAGGCGGGGTACAGTGGCTCACCCCTGTAATTCCAGCATTTTGGCAGGATCACCTGAGGTCAGGAGTTTGAGACCAGCCTGGCCAACATGGTGAAACTCTGTCTCTACTAAAACTACAAAAATTAGCTGGGCATGGTGGCATACGCCTACAGAAAGCTGAGGCAGGAGAATCGCTTGAACCCAGGAGGCAGAGATTGCAGTGAACCAAGATCATGCCACTACATTCCAGCCTTGGTGACAGAACAAGACTCCGTCTCAAAAGAAAAAAAAAATTGTACTTACTATGTCCTAAAAGTTTTATACAAACTAATTTATTCCTTAGAGTGATTTTAGTTAGTTAAGATTATCCATATTTGGGGGGAGATAGCAAGGGGAGAGATGCCAGATGTAGGTGATGGGAAGAAAGGCAGCAAATCACACTGCCACGTGTGTACCTATGCAACAATCTTGCATGTTCTTCACATGTACCCCAAAACCTAAAATGCAATAAAATAAATAAACGGGGGAAAAAAAAAGATTATCCATATTTTACAAGTGAGGAAACTGGCGAAGAGAGGTTCTTGCCCAATACTGCAGAGCGTTTAAACAGTGGTGCAGACGTTTAATCCCACAGCTACAGGACTACCAGGCACACGGTCTTAAGTAACTTTCTATCTTACCTCCCAATCTAGATATAAGTCAGGGAATATTTCAAAGGAAACCATGGCTCCACTGAAAAGTATGCCAGCAGGTAGTCAGCCTCGAAGATGATCCTCAATGATACCCATCTCCTGCATGCCCTTCTGTAATCACCTCCCTTGAGTGTGGACTGGACTTACCAGTTCAATTCTAACCAACAGAATACATAAGAAGTGATGGAATGTCTCTTGCAAGATTGATCGGTTTTCCTCTCCAGGCCTGCTCGGGCTCTCTCTTGGCTCACTATCCCTGCGGGAAGCCCACTGCCATGTTGTGAGGCAGCCCTATGGAGAGACCTATGTGGGAGGGATGGAAGCCTGCCAACAACCACCCCAGACAGCTTGGAAGCAGATGCCCCTCCCCGAGTGGAGCCCTCATGCCTGAAGAGGCTGCTGACGAGGCCAACAGCTTAACTGCAACCCCAAGAAAGAGCCTGAGCCAGAGACTCCCAAACTAGACTCCTGACCCACAGAAATGAGGAGATAAGAAATGTTTATAGGTGAAAGCTGCTACATTTTAGGAAAATTTGTTAGCCAGCATTAATACAGCAGTAGACAAAAATTATTTATTATTACAGGGTAAATAATTTTCTTTATACTTGGAACTAGAAGGAGGAATCTGTCTAGAAGAGATTATACCTGAAATAACCACAACCAGCCCAAATAGCAGATTACCACATCCTTTACCTTTCCACCCAAACACACATAAATCAGATAATCTACATATCTCATCCTCCCATGGCTCTTCTTACTGTCCTCATTCTCCTTTTCTTAAATGCATTCTTAGGAATAGGAATACTAAAACCCAAACCTACAGCTTTAAAAAAAAATCTGTAGCCATATAGTTTTGAATTTCATAGCAAACTCTTTTCTTCTCAAGGTCCCTCACATTACACTGCATGTTCTTGTTACAGCACATAACATGTTTTTTTCCTCATTTGTAGATTTAAGTGTCTGTTTTCCAGGCATCCTCTTCCCTAACCTTTTACAAGAATCATGTTTTGTGCAATCTTATATCCTCAGTACTGAGTGTTTAACATATGGCTGGGATTTAATAAAGTTTAAATGAATTAATGAATAAATGTGTTGCACAACCAAGTGAGTGAGTGAACAAGTGAGTGGCTAACCAAGAGTTTAGGGACATGGAAACCACCACTTGAAAGCGTGAGGCTGCTTTGCAAATTTGGACCTTCACACCAGCCATTTCCTTCTACACAGAATGCCCTTCCACTGGCTCACAGTCAACTCCTCACCAGGCTTTTCTCTCTCTAACATTCACCTCAAAGAGCTGTCTGCTTGCTTCTCTACAACCTCCCCGCCAACACACACCCACACACTCAACCAGGAGAGCCTTCCTTTTCTCTGCTGTGAAGCCTTTTCTTAATGCGTCCATATCCTCCTGGGCACACCTTGGTCACAACACCCAGCGTGTCATACTGTAATGAGTAGTTATTTGCCTGTCATTTCTACTTAGCCGTAAGCTCCTTAAAGAACAGCATATCCAGCCATCAGAGTGCCTAGCAGTGGTAGGTACTCAAAAATGTTTAAAATAATGGGCAAGAGATTGAATGAATGAGAAAAAGAAAGCTGTCACGCAATAAAAAATATTAAAAAAAAACAAACAGAAAACCATCTAGAAAATTGTCTCAGCATAATCTATTCATTTCAGATATCAGTCAAGTACACATACTGCTCCAACTCCCAAACAGAGTAAAAATCATTCTATATCAAAACTATTACAGATACATGAAAATTATATTTAGAAATAGTACTTCAGATCAGGCATGGTGGCTCACAGCTGTAAACCAAAAATTTTGGGAGGCTAAAGTGAGAAGACTGCTTGAGCTCAGGAGAGACCCCCATCTCTAAAAAAACAAATTTTAATAATTGAAGGCCAGGTACAGTGGCTCATGCCAGCTACTCAAGAGGCTGAGGTGGGAATATCACTTGAGCCTGGGAGGTTGAGGCTGCAGTGAGCTGTGATGACACCACTGCACTCCAGCCTGGGTGACACAGCAAGACCCTGTCTCAAAAAGAAAAAAAGAATTAAAAATTACAAAATTAGCGTGCCTGTAGTCCTAGTTACTCAGGAGGCTGAGGTGGAGGATAACATAGTGAAACCCTGTCTCTTAAAAAACAAACAAAAAACAGAAGAAAGAAATAGTGTTTGAATCTACGGACAGGCCCTAAACAGAGATGCCTTTAGCATATCTTTTTCCCTTTCTCTCACATCCCTGGTCCCGTCTCACTCAAAAAGGTTCAAAAAAAAAAATTTCTTCCTTCTCAGCCTGATTCCTAGTACTGTCCCCAGGTGCCGTACTGGTATCAGCCTCCCAGAAATCACCAAGTGATTTTCTCCCCATGAAAAGTTTATGTCTCATGCCCTCAGAGTTTTGAACTGCAAATGAGTAAGCTAGTGGGAGAAACGGGTGCCCATGGGTGGGCGTTTCCATTTTGGTACAGGGATCTTTTTCTAAGGCCATAGCTTTACTCAAAGCCAGTGGGAAAAGACGTTTAACAACAAAAAAGTCCTTTCAGAAACCCTCAAGTCACTCCACTGGGGTGAACTCCCCTGTGACACTAGAGAGGTGATGAAACTTGGTGGTTAGGGCAGTTTTCTGAGTCAGAAATCTCATCTTTTCCACTCTCTAGTCTTTGGAAGATGAGTGACTTCACTGGAGCCCAAGTGTTCTATCCGTAAAATGAAAGAAGAAGACTGCCTCGGGCTTTCCTTCTCCCACAATTGCTCGGGCTCTTCCTTTCCACCTGGGACCCGGCAGAGCGGCTGCCGCAAACAAGGGTGGCGAGAAGAAAAAGGGCCGTTCTGCCATCAACAAGGTGGTGACCCGAGAATTCACCATCAACATTCACAAGCGCATCCATGGAGTGGGCTTCAAGAAGCGTGCCCCTCGGGCATTCAAAGAGATTCAGAAACTTGCTATGAAGGAGATGGGAACTCCAGACGTGCGCATTGATATCAGGCTCCACAAAGCTGTCTGGGCCAAAGGAATAAGGAATGTCCCATACCGAATCCGTGTGCAGTTGTCCAGAAAGCGTAATAAGGATGAAGATTCACCAAATAAGCTCTATACTTTGGTTACCTATGTACCTGTTACCACTTTCAAAAATCTACAGACAGTCAATGTGGATGAGAACTAATCGCTGATCGGCAAATATATCAAATAAACTTTAAAAAATTGCCCCAAAAAAAAAAAAAAGACTACCTCAAGGAAACTGCTGGGAAGATTAAATGGGTTAATACAGGCAAAGTACTCAGAAAGTGCCTGGTAAGTAGTCAATAATTGTCTGCTATTACTATTATAATTTTTACTTTTATTAGAACTGGCTCAAAAAGAACCCAAAGAGGGCAATGCTCAAAGGGAAGAAAGGGATGAGAGAAGAGTACACTTACTGATTTGGTTGTTTAGCTTGAATGCAATGTCCAGCTGCAGGATAAACAGCATGAACTGGAACCAAGGACTCATCTCCATGGAGGGGAGGGGAATATGGACAGAAAACACGATGTCATTGGCTTCAATTTCCCTTGGAATTGCTTCTTCAATGTCTCGGATCTTGTCACACTGATTGGGTCCCCAAGGCATTAACCATTTTGTCTTGTGATGGTTCTTACGGGCGTCCACACATTTCACCGACATGTAGGACACTGCTGTGGTGGGCCCCGGAGCTGAAAAGAGAATGTTTGTCTGTTTTAGAAAAAGCGTCTACTGAAGAAACTGTTTCTGGTTAATATTCTTTCCGTTACTGTGTTCCCTACAGTTTTTGTACCGCCTTCTACAACTGGGGCTCAAAAATACTTAGGGATCTTCCAAATCCAGGTGAGCATCTTTCAGTGACCTTCAGAGGTATCATAAAAGTATCCCTGAGAACCTTCCCATTGTGTTTTCAATTGCTGTGAAAGAATACATTTGTAACCAGTCTAGTTATACTTCAGCACTTCAAAACAATGTCACAAAAAAATCAGCTGTGCTGCAGTTCCCACCTGATTGAGGTCTTGGAGGGCTCTGGTGCTTCATAGAGAACAGTATCTAAAGTCAGAAGACCTTAGTCTTCAAAGCTGGATTTGAAGCCTGGTTAAACAACTTACTGTCAGTGAATTTTGGGTAAGTCAGTTAAATCTATAATAGCTTCAGGCCCCTCATCTGAGAAATTAAATGACTGGTTTCTAAGATTCCTCTTGGCTCTAAAATGGTAGGACGCTGCTTTTGTTTAAGATAAAGAATGATGGGCCCCTGCTTAGCTTGGTACCTAGCAAAGAATGGGAACTCAAGCACTGACTGATACTTCAAAAGTGTGCTAAAATATAAACCATGCATTTCAAGACAGCAAAGCAACTTTGAAATGTGTAACTTTAAAAACACTATGTTGTGATTATATAACAGTTATATAATTACAATATTAATAATTTAGAAAATACAGAAATTTTAAGTTCAAAACAACATTTACCCAAAATCCCACTAGAGGGAAGTAACCACTGTTGAAAAAATATCAAAATACCATCTGTCTTTTCTATGACTGTGTAATTAGATAAAAAGTTTGCACATGAATTAAATTGTGTAACTTTAAAATATACGCAAATATTAACACATATTTATAAAATAGTTATATCATGCATAGTTTTTTGTTTTTTTTTTTGAGATGGAGTTTCACTCTTGTTACCCAGGCTGGAGTGCAATGGCGCGATCTCGGCTCACCGCAACCTCCGCCTCCTGGGTTCAGGCAATTCTCCTGCCTCAGCCTCCCGAGTAGCTGGGACTACAGGCACGCACCACCATGCTCAGCTAATTTTTGTATTTTTAGTAGAGACAGGGTTTCACCATGTTGACCAGGATGGTCTCGATCTCTTGACCTCGTGATCCACCTGCCTCGGCCTCCCAAAGTGCTGGGATTACAGGCTTGAGCCACCGCACCCGGCCCATGCATAGTTTTATAGTCTTTTCTTTTCATTCACTTAGAGAAGCAGAGTAGTGTGTGATAACACTGGCTCTAGAGGCAACCTGTCTGGTGTCAAATCCTGGCTCTCCCATTTTTAGTTGTGTCACCATAAATCCATGCTAGGAAGTTTTGGGCAAATTACTAAGCCTATCTCTGTATCCGTTTTATCATCTCTTAGATGGCAATAATAATAGTACCAACCTTTCCAAATCACTGTATGTTTTAAACAAGTTAACATATTAAAGCACTCAGAATAGTGCTTGAGCATACAAAAAGCATAAGATATTAGCCATTCTGTCATAAACATTTTCTTTATAATTAAAACCTTTCAATTAGTGGTTGCAAAATAGTCAATCACACAATACACCAAAATTAACTCCACCTTCATCAGTTTGTAAAGGCTATCTATAAATAAGAATAATCCTTTGCCTAATACATTTTGTTGGAAATTTCTTCCAGCTTTTCCATCTGCTATCTAAATTTGTTTATGGAACATTTAAATATAGAAGTTCCAGATCTTATATAGAATCCCTCTTTTCCTTTATGTTTTTTTCCCCATGCTTTTGTGCTTAGAGAGACTGACCTTCTTGATCTCCAAATTCAATAGTCATCTACATTGACTTCTATTTATTTTTTGCAATTTCATTTTTTCTAATATTTAAATAGTTGATCCATCTGAAAATTGCTCTGAGAGATTAGGTGAGACTCTAGTTTTATTTTTCTTAAATATTTAAATTATGGTTTATTGAACAGACCTTCCCTTTTGTTGATTTATGATATCACTGTTACCTTATGTATATGAGCATATGTTTCTGAACATCTGCTCTTTTCCATGTATTGAACTGTCAATTCATGGGTCAGCATAACATTGTTTTAAAATCTATAAATTGATTATTTTTATCAATATCTGCTAGAGTAACTCTCTTCCCAATCCATTTCAAATTTATATGTTTTTGCTAGGATATTGAAGATTGAATAAGTCTACACATAATAGATAATAATGAATGTGGACAGAATTAGAATCCTTCCCCAACATTTAGTTTTCCCATCCAGAAACAGTACTTGCTTCTCCATTGTCTACAATCTGTTTTGAAATTTCTTTGAAAACTTTCATTGTTTTCTTTACGTGCGTCCTACTAGTATATTATATTTTAAAATATATATATCTATAAAACTTTGAAAGTTATTAGTTAAAACAAAATGTCATAAATTATGATTTATGTGTGTGGTTTAAATATGCGTATTTCTGTGCATCTGAAACTCAGTATATTATGTTTGTAGATCTCTGGGCAGAAATTCTGTCTTACTTAATAGAGATCAGATAGTAATAGACAAACATGAAAAGCAAAAAAGAAAGTTATGTAAGAGGCAAAAATGTCTATTATTAATATTCTGCCCTACTTCTAATGTTCGAATCCACATTATTTCTCTATTCTATTAAATATCTATTTTAATGATAAATTTTTAGTAAAATGTTATGTTTGCAAGAAGTTGCAACAGTGCCTATTAAAACTTACCAGAAAAGCTATCACTACCAATCTCTAGCTGAACATTCTTGATGTAGAATGCTAAACACTGCAATACAAGTTGCCACTAACCCCTGCTAGGGAAGTTTTTCTTTAAAACTCAAAACTGTATCACAAAGACTTTACATCTAATCCATCTAAAATCAGACATCTGGCTTATTCTTAGAAATGTGAGTCAATCAAACTTTGGTTATCCTGACTCAGCTAAATAGCCCACTGACATTAGAAAAACCAAATGGCACATTTAACTGAATCCTTTTTAATGTGGCTGGAGAAATAAACAGTGAGACAAAAGTCATGAATTCTATTTTCAGCTAACATACTCAGACTGACTATTTGCTGCAGAAAATAGTTACTACATTTTAAAACTTCTATTCTTCCAAAATGAACCTAACCTTTTTCTTTTTTTTTTTACCTTTTTGAAAAACAAGTCTCTCACTTCTCAGACCAAAATGAAAAATAACTAGCTGAGTTCCTCAGCTAAGCTCCAAAACCACATTCCAAACTTAATAACAGAGAAGCTGAACACTTTACGGGCACAAAGCCTGCATTTTTAATGAATGCAGTGAACGCCTGCCTTTTTAGGGGCCTGCATTATTTTCATTCTTTCATTAGTCTAGTGTTTCTTCCATAAAGAAAAAAAAATCCCAGAAATACTAATATTTTCATAAATATCATAGCAGTGAACTTAGAGAAGCCTTAAGTGTATCTCAAGCTATACTGTGAGAATCACAATTTTTTTCACTTAAATAAATTAGTCTTCCAGTCTCAAAAATGTTTTGTATAACTTCGAAGCCTGAACATAATTCAGTATTTTCCATCTTTCCAATAGTGTTCAAAAGAGAAAACACGTGTCTTGCTTGAGAAAGTAAACAGACAACCTGATAGTCAAACACAGACAGTTAATGTTTCTCCAATAATATCTTTACAGCTCAGTGCAATGTTCTACTCCAGCTAAACGTGAATTCCTAAGTGTTTCTTTACGTATACTGCATTATCAAGTAAACCAAAAGCAAAGCTTATAGCTGGTAGCTGGTCACCTATCATAGAAGGTGTTTTCATCAGCTACAGCCGATATTATAACTACATGGGTCATAAATTGTGTCTAGAATCAAAAGAAGTTTGATCTGTCTTTAATTTTTTTTTTTAATGTGAAAGATTTTGTTTTAAGAGAAAAGAGCTAAATGGAGGAAGTTGAAATTCAACCTTTGAACAAGTCACAATAAACTCACAAGCATTTGTAATGAAGGCCTTACTTAGTCACTGTGTGGTTCTAGGGATTAATAGAGTTTGTGTATTCAAGAGGGGGCTGGATAGATTCAGGTCAACAAACTGAGTCATGTTTGCTCAGGTGAAAGCTAAAAATAAGCACTCCCCAGTATTCCTAGGATAGTAATGCAATATTACCCAGCTGCCTCAGCACACATTATAAATGTCCCCTCCACCCAACCATAGCATAAGGTTTAATTGAAAACAAGTGGGCCAAAAACCACTTCTACACCGACCAATTCAATGAACAGAGCAATTTGGCCAAAACTGAATATGCCTAGTCACTATAAACTGGTTAAGATAGCCTTGAGAATATGCACAGAAGTTATAAAACCAGGAGCTGTTCATTGAAAATGTAGTGCATTTTGAATTTAGTTCTTTTTTATCAAACATGACCATTTTATTTTATTTGTCTGTATTTCCATACAATATTTTTGGCCTCCACTTTTCCACTATAGTACACAAATTGTGAAATGCAATTCTACACAACATTGAATGTTAAAGTGATATGAAATCAAGAAGAGTTTTAACAAATTGAAGGTTGTGAAGAAATGCACAAACACAGCTTGAAGTCTCTTTAAAAATTCAATGGTCCCTCAGTTTCACACGTTACTATGGCTCATAATATATTGTCCAAATTTGTCTTGAATACCTACTATGTACTAGACAGTGCTGGTGCTGCAGCAAACCTAACAGGTGCCAACCATTGGAACATACAAATAATGGCGGAAGCAGACAATAAATAAAAATTACAGGAAAAAATAATTTTGACGAATGCTATATGTAACCTGAGATTCCCTGAGAAAGGGCAACAGTCAGATACTTGGGAGGTAGGAGAAATGAATACACTCGAATGAGAGGAAAAATTCAGTCATTGTTACAACATAACCTGGAATAAAAATGTAAGTGAACAATGACTAAACCTGTAGTATTGCTTTTGGAAGAATATTCATTGACTCCAGTCAGCTTCCTGTTATTTCACTTCAAATGGCTATCCAGGTTACAAATTACTATCTAGCGAACCACTAGCATTTATCATGCTCAAAGTTGAGTCAACATTAAATCATTAGCCCCTACTCCTTCCAGAACCTGTAATTTAAGAGTTGGAGAGCGATATAAGACTTGGTAGCCTCTTAGAAAAGTTAAAATAAAACTAAAACAACATGCTGACATGACACATGGTCTCATTTTAGACAGCATAGACTATTTCCTTGCTTTATGACAAGTAATGAAGATTCCTTTAGCAATCACCTAGGAGCATTACTATCATGCAGGCACCATGCTAACTAAAGAAAAAGACAAATGGCGTCGTAGAGCCCCAGTTGCTCATAGTCTGGTGCGGGAGGCTGAGAAGTTCAGAGAATTACATCTTGATTGGAAATTTCTCCGACAGAGGTTTCCACAGGATGCTCTGGTTGTAAAAAAAGCTGGTGTTGGCAGGGCATAGCCTTGGAAAAGAGCAGGTAGTAGCCACGGGAGAAAGGGGGATGGCCAATGAGGGAAGGCACCGAGGTAGAACATGGGCTGGATCATAGAATATCTAAAACAATCATATTTTCTGCAGATATCTGTGCTTGAATATTAAGAATTAAAAGGAAATCACTTAGCAGCTGAAAAATACAGCACCACTCCTATCTGTCTGTGGCCACCCTTGCCTTTTCTAATCAGTGGTACTAGAGCACCTTGGCCCCTGCTCCCAAAAGTCTCTGCTGTACCCTCTAGAGCACCATAAAGAAGGAATAATAAAGAGACCCACACATAATGAAGAACTTTTATTTGGCAGGAATGTTTCCTTTTAAGACACCTATCTCTGCCCTGTAACTAGCCACAAGGCCAAACATGAGATCTGCTGAAAGAAGGGGGAGTGAGAGGGTGGTCAGGTGGGAATGAAGAAGCACCCCTCCTATTCCCGCAAATGGCCCCAAAGAGCCTTTGAAGTCTCAATCATCAGGTAATAATAGCCTTCCTCTAAATGAGAGAAAGAATGTCTGCCTGGCAACAAAGATGATATTTAAAGATTAATCTGCTTTGGGCTACAAGGGGAAGGAATGAGAAGAACAGACCCGTTTAAAAGGTCATTCCTGTTTGTAAGAATTAATAATCAGATTGCCACCATTTAAAAAAAGGAATGACTTTAAGCAAAAATGGTCAAAAACTTCAGAAATGTTTTATTTTTACAGTAGGATGTATCTAACAAAAATGATAGAAACAACAATATACATTAATTTAAAAACATAAAAATGTTGCTAGCAAATACTTTCACTTGCTGACTTGAGATGCTGGTCTAATGCCTGAAACCCAATCTCAGTTAAAAAGCTGCCAACGCCATCCGTCCACCTGCAAAAATGTGAATGTTTGATTCATTTATATTTTATTTATTCTCTATCTTGTTCTATAAAACATTTTGGGGTACGAGAAACGGTCATTAGCCTTTATTTTTAAAAAACAATTGAGGCTGATTTCAAAGGATAGAATTAATATTGGGGCAGGGTTGGGCAGACTACAAATTACTTGGCCTATGTCGATATCTTCAAAAGTTTTGGGAGCTTACATTCCCCAGCTATTGCTTTCCCCACCCCCCAAGCTGTTGCTTTTGAAGCAACAGCTGGGAAATCTAGGCTCCCAAAACTTTTGAAGCAATAGCTGAAGAATACAAGCTCCCAAAACTTTTACCTGATTTATGAAGTTAAATGGCTCAATATCCATTTTACTTTGTAATATAGAGAAAACCTCCATTGTACTCTGAATGGTATTTACAAGAAGTTAACTACAAAGCATATGCCCAAAGTAGTTCTAAGCTCTGCCTATCTAAATATCACTGCTTGCCTTATGAGAACTTATATAAAACATATTGAGCACTTAGGCCCTTGGGCAATTGCAGAATGTGGTTTGGATTTTTTGATGTATCAAGGTGGGGAGGGTCGAAAAGAGGGAGAGAGGCAACACAGGTGTCAGAAAAAGAGACCATATGAATTCCTGTTACATAGCTACATTTTTTTTTTTCAAATGCCCCCAAAGTACTTATTTAACCTAAGAAAATCCTTAACTAAATTTAGAAATTAGCTTTAAATATGCTCAATTGGGGCCGGGCGCGGTGGCTCAAGCCTGTAATCCCAGCACTTTGGGAGGCCGAGGCGGGTGGATCACGAGGTCAAGAGATCGAGACCATCCTGGTCAACATGGTGAAACCCTGTCTCTACTAAAACTACAAAACATTAGCTGGGCATGGTGGCGCATGCCTGTAATCCCAGCTACTCAGGAGGCTGAGGCAGGAGAATTGCTTGAACCCAGGAGGCGGAGGTTGCGGTGAGCCGAGATCGCGCCATTGCACTCCAGCCAGGGCAACAAAAGCGAGACTCCGTCTCAAAAAAAAAAAAACAAAAAAACAAAAAAAAATATGCTCAATTGATTTTCCTTAGATGTCCCACATGTCTTTCTTCAGCTCCAAAGCCTTAATTCTAGTTAAAAGGAAACATGTGAAATATACTGCACAACTTAAGTGGCCAGATCATATTAACTGCTTGGATTATGAGGTCTTACAGAGCCAATCCTGCTTACCATTCACTGAAGGTCAGTTCCTAAAAAGATGTCTTAATATTTGCCATACCACTTATCTAAAGTTTTGAAGAGCTCATTAGAATGAGCTCTTCAAAAATTTCAGCTAAAGAAAGTGCAAATATTTGCATTAAGTTGACTTAGTATTTAACAGATGCAGTGTGTTAATTCTTTTACTGAAATTGCTCTGAAGTTATAATGGTCAGACACTTATGCTACCTCCACCACCTACTTTGAAGAGAGGATTCTCCTGTATTTCAACCATACCAATTAAATCTTACTAGCCTACTAAAGGAAATATTATTTCACAATTCAATCTCAATTACTGGAGAGCTGAAAGTGTGTCTACAGAGGCTAGACCTGGAGAAGTGATTTTTAGACTTATCATAGCTATGCCCTTGTGCATGAAATGGGGTACGCTAAGTGAAATGAAATTCACTCTTGCCAGCCATTTTCAGTCAGTAGTTAATTATGCTAACATCTGTTCTAGGAAAGCTAATTTTTTTTAATACAGCAGAACATTCCTTTACACTAAACCACTACCACCAAAATACACAAACACACGCACCACACAGCAGAGTTGAATGCAAAATAATTTGTACCATACACACAAAAGTCAAGCACTTATTTAAAAATAATTCCTTACAACATAAACTTATGAAATGACAGACATTTTGACAGCAAATTTCCAGAAATTGTAGCAAACACGTGTATGATCCATTCTGACTCAAAAATATTGAAAAAAGTATATGTTTACAATTTAGGCAGATGAAGATTTTAAATGCTTGGCCTACAACCTCAATTGTTGTGGACTCAAGATGTAACAGCTTTGAAGAATAGAAGAATTACTCTATATTTGTCAGGATCTATGCAGCAAACAAGCACCACTTGGCTTACATTACTTGCCTGGCTTGGATCCCGTGGAATGCAGGAGCATCGGAACCAAGAGGAAAAAAATTAGAGTGCTCTGGGACACTGAGCCAAACTCTTACATAGTATTTGAAATGGTGTGGTAAACATGAAATTATTTTAGGCTTGAAATTGGTGCCAGTTTTTTTCCATTCTTTTTGAAAAAATAATAAAATACACATAAAAGGCCCTGCCAGAGGTTTAGCTCATAAAATCTGCCAACCATTAGATGTACTAATTTTTACAGCAATCCAGTGGCCTGAATTAAGACTCAAAAACTGACCCTTAACCATCCTTGCTGTCCTGCAGCAAAGAGAGCCTAAATCAAAAAGACCGACAGAAGTACTTCAAATTACGAATTTCTCTATCCCCGAAAAATGCCTGCAATTTCTGTTTCTCCGTCACTCCAGAAATACTCAAAACAGCAAAAATTAAATACATATGAAGTGAACACAAAAGACCTCCACAGAAAAACCAGTGGCTCATCTGTTGACGCTATTGCTCATTGCGCGGCTAGCCAGTCATCTGAGCTAAGTTTTGACTTTGGGCCAGTGCTTCAAAATCAGCAACCTCTCAGCCAAAAGACTGTGGAATGCAGCCAAGACCACCTATGGAAAGTGAATTATAGCATCTTATAATTTACTACCTTGGGCTATGATCTCATAAACCCAGCATGGAGAGCACACCAGTTCTTGTGTGGGAAATCTCTCAGGCCCCCGTAGAGGCCCCCAAAGCTGTTCTGGCAAAGCTGTAGGGGTGGAGGTGACAAAAAAGGGGACACCTGGCTCTCCTTCTTAAATAAGTTCACCATGGGCACATGTTCATATTGGAATTTTAGGGTCAGAAAATATCAAAATTAAATCTTCTAGAAGAAATCCAGTAGGTGGCTTTGTTCTAAAGTGCCTATTACATTCTACAAGTTTCCAACATTTGTTATTTAAAATTATCAGACATTTATTATTTATAAACTACCTATATTCTTTTCTCAATATTACTGTTAATAATAAACATGAACAACTAGCATGTGATTTGCAAAGCATTTTCACATACATAGTTTATTATTGAATCCGCCTAGTAACCAAGTAACATAATTACCACCATTGCATATTCAGAAGATCAGTGGTTTTTGTCTCATCAGTAAACAGCAGAGCTAGGACTGGAACCCAGGTCTGATTTAACATGTAATGCTCCTTTCCAATACAACTACCTGTTTATTTATTAGCGTTCACTATTTATTAGCAGTCTCAGATTGCCTGAGGTAGTTGCAGAGCCCAGGGATGAAGACTGTGGCCATAAGTAGCTTGCTGTAGATCCATAGGTGAGGCCCTACCAGCACTGGGCTGGATGTCACACAAAGGGAACCAGCATGACAGCTTGTTTGGGAGATGTGCAGTCAGGGACAGAGTACCTCTTAGACTTCCCTAAAGAAATGATGGAATAACAGGTTCCTGAAAATGCACTAAACTTCCTTGAATCTAATGGATACTCTCCCACGTCTTATTGGGTCTTGGTCATGACTTCATATTGCAGGTAGGCAGTGTTTAGGATGTTAGCCTAGAGAAGATCTGATTCAGGAACACAGAGCTGCCATGGAAAAGTCTATGATACCCCTTGTATGCATAGTAAGAGACAGGGATTCAAGCTAGAGAAAATTTGACTCCAGAGCAACCTAAGGAAGAATGACTGATAAATCAAGTAGGCAAACAATGGCACAGTTTGACTCCGGGGTGGGTCCCTCATCCATGGAAACATTCAGGAAGTAAATGATAAAGTAAAAGTAAAAGATAAGAGCAAGAGTCTGAACTAAATATGTTTCTCTCGTCACAACAAAATGATAATGTCTCCTATCCATGTATGTGGTATGCCAGGGAATGGAGAAATCAAGGTCCTATAGAGAACTGCACATAGTTTATTGATTTTTTTTTCTTTTTTCTGACCAGTTCCAGATAAACGGATAAAAGCAATTAAAGTACAGGGCATTCTGAATGGTCAAAAATTTAGTAATGTACATTGCAGGTTAGGGCGAAGGGTAAGCAAGGCCTGTTAATGTCTTTATCTGGAATTTCACAAATGCCAAGAATAATCATATTTCCTTTCCTGGTTATTCAAAGAAAACACAGGTCCTTATAATTTGTGAATTCTCTAGAATTGAGAGTAGAAATACATTTTAAGAATGTTAAAACTTACGGTTTTAACATTCACATTCTTAGGAATTATTGGCTTTTTAAAACACTGAAATAACAAAATTGAATAAAGTGCCTATGCAATTATTAAATATTTTTAATTTCATCAGTTTTAGGTTCTAGCTCAAGGGCCGTCTCTCCTTCATTCAATTTGTTAAATGCCTATAATGTGCCAGCTGGAGGCCTCCTTTGGTTTTCCTTCAGTTGACCAGTGATGCTTACTTCCTCTCCTGCTGGTATCACCTGATCTATATCTTTTTTTTTTTTTTTTTTTTTTTTTCAGATGGAGTCATGCTCTGTTGCCTAGGCTGGAGTGCAATGATGCGATCTCAGCTCACTGCAACCTCTGCCTCCCAGGTTCAAACGATTCTTCTGCCTCAGCCTCCCGAGTACCTGGGATTACAGGTCTGAGCCACTGCACCGGCCTGGCCTATGTCTTTATTATAGCATTCTACTTCATTTGCAGGCATCACTTCTGAACCCTACAAAATTATAAGCTCCTAAAGGGAAGGACCACATTTTATTCTGCCTTGTGCCACTAAGCATAGAAACTTAAACATGCAAGTCCTCCAGACTTGAATTGAACTATTATTATAGGGTTTTTGTGTCATAATAAACATATTAATGTTAAGTTATGCTCAATATAACTAACAAATGTCTATCAAATGCCTATAAGGCATCATTTTTTAAAGGCCATAGTGGATTAATCCTTGACCTGCCTGTATCAAAGCACATTTAGACTGGCACTCAGTGACAGTTTGGGAAGATGCCAGAGCTGCCTTCCATGAGGCCAGCCTCCCAAGGTCACACATGTGCTTAACAGAGGCTCACTTCCTACAGATACTTATGATGATTCTTGCAGATCTGTGTCAAGCAATATATTAAATGAAATACTAAATTTTGAAGATCAAAATGAACTTGTCCTAAACTATTACCCAATCCATAGCAAGAAAAGTAATTTACACATCAAAAGAAATTAGATACCAGGCAAACAAAAAATGGTAATTTTTTAAAAAACTGCTCCCAAAGGGTTTGTGGCCAACATTAATATTGCAGGAACATGTTTAGATAACTGCTATTTAGCATGGTTCCTGGAAACAGATTCTCAAAGCCAGGACTTACAGTTATTTACCTTCTTACAGCACTGCCCTGAGGGTTTTTTTTTTTGAGACGGAGTTTCACTCTTGTTATCCAGGCTGGAGTGCAATGGCGAGATCTCGGCTTACCACAACCTCCGCCTCCTGGGTTCAGGCAATTCTCCTGCCTCAGCCTCCTGAGTAGCTGGGATTACAGGCACGCACCACAATGCCCAGCTGATTTTTTGTATTTTTAGTAGAGACGGAGTTTCATCATGTTGACCAGGATGGTCTCAATCTCTTGACCTCGTGATCTACCTGCCTCGGCCTCCCAAAGTGCTGGGATTACAGGCATGAGCCACCGCGCCTGGCCCCTGCCCTGAGGGATTTAAGGCCTAAGTGAATAGAAAGCAAATGGGGAACAAAATGAGATAAAATGTTCACATCTCAGACTGTAGTGTATATAACTCATGGCTGTATGTTTGAAGATTTTATGATAAAATCCATATTCTTAAGAACACATGTAGGGAAGATTTTGGCCATTTCTTTAACATCCTCAAAACAATACCTACCAGAGAAAAAGCAAACACTCCTACAAGCATCAATATTCCACTTCTGAGGCCAAAGTACAAAACAGGCTCAGACAGAAACCTGGCAAAGGAAACTTATGCTGCACATATGTACTATTTTTCAGAGATCTAAATGATTTTTTTTCTCTCTGCCCCAAAGAATCACATATGAAAGTTTTCAAAGAATTAGTAAAGAAAAACAGTGAAATCTGGTGTTGAAGGAACAGTGGACTGTAGACAGTATCAGAAGTCTTGAGGCAACTCAGAGATTCAGAAGGGTGACAGACAGAGGCAGTTTCCACTGGAGGAAAGAGCAATGTAGGATGAGCAATTTACTGTACCTGTTGATTCACGTAGGATGCAAACAAAAGAGAGAAGTCAAAGATGTTCCCAAATTTCTTGCATAGGCAACAGATGAGTGATGTCATTCAAAGGAAAATGAATGACATGTCCTATCACAGAATTTGTAGAAGCTGGAGGTGTATAGCTTGTTTAAAAGGGGAAGGTTGCAGATAAAAGGTCAAATATATGAATGACTAAGATGTGGAAGAGGAATTAGATTTACTCTGGGTCATTCCAATGTTGCAAATTCTCAGGAAGGAAATCTGAGATACATAAAATCAAATTGGCCCAAAGTTCACCAGATCAGTTGAAGAAAATGAGCGGGCAGCTCCTGTGTGAGTGGAGGTGCTCTGCAGTAACACTTGGTGAGTGCAAAGGATGCAGGGATAGAAAGATGACTTTTAGGGTCTTTACTGTCATTATTATTCTCTGAGCATTCTTCACCTAGAATATTTAGAGCTTCGATTCTGGGCCACGAGTTGATCTGCTATTCCTGAACTACTTTAAATTTGAGGATAAGAATCTTGGTAGAATGAATTATCCTATGACTTATGATTGCTCAGTTCTAGCAATGGATATGCTACTAACCAGGCAAATTATTCAATCTTGGGCCTTAGTTTTCTCAACTGTAAAAGGCAGTATTTAAGCTGTTATGCACTTTACCTCAACAATTGTAGGATTCTAAAGAGAATTTATGTACTCTATGTTATGATGAAAGTCATTCTTTTAAGTTAAAAAAAAAATTCCTTCAAATTAGGGTCAATTTATGTTCCAAGAGTTCAGGTGGTACCTATCAGGCCCCTCCCCTCCTCCTTGTCCTTGTATTTTCACATCTGTTAGAGGAACAGATCTTAAGGGTCCTACTCTTGTTCTGTTATTGTTTGGGATCTGAATGAGTTCTGAGTGTTTTTTATCTTCCAACAGCTGGAGAGATCAAATAACTGTTCCTAAAAGCAAGGACAAGCCACAGCCAATTGTATATGTAAAACTTCATACTGATGTATTCAGCACAGTGAAATATAGCCCTATAATTTATACTATGAAAAGGTAGGTCTAATCCAATCATAATGAAGACCTTTAGGGGAAAACAACAAAAACTCTATTCCAGCTTCCAGCCAGTGGTCCGTATACTCACAGTCTAATACAACATAAAGACATTCCAATACAATGAAATAATTTGGATCATGTCCAGCCTCTATGTTTCAGACTTAGCTCAAGAGAGCTAAGTCTATTTCTTATTCAATAGAAATGAAAGTCATATTATATACTTCCCTAAGCCAAGAGATCATTGACAAAATTTGCTAATGAAATCAATTCATAACATTCATTCAGATTTTCATTTAAGCTTCTGGGTTCCTAACATATTTCTAAATTTACGCAGATTACCCTCTACAAAAAAATATGTCATAAGAGAAAACAATGATTACAAGCTAGCAAGGGACTTATGTTCACAGGAACAGCTCTTTATGTTGCTGAAGTCAGTTACAAAAACAGAGTAAGAAAAATTAAAAGCAAGAGCTCTAGACTCAGAAAACGTTGGGTTCAAATCCCAACTCTGTTACTCACTAGCAATTTAGTTGGGCAGCTTACCTAGCCTTATAGGATGCCAGTTTTCCTTTTGTAAAATTGTACTAAGGGTACTCACCTCATAAGTTTGTTTTGAGGATAAAATGATTAATATAAAAACCCTATTATAGTACCATGAAAACAGTGAGGCCTTAATGAATGTTAACTATTGATAATAACAATGTTATCAGCAAATGAGAAGAATTAGAATCTGGTGGGAGATGAAGACCTACTCCATGTTCTCTGTTCTGCCTTCTTCCCCTGAGGGATGTGTTCATCAACATTTAAGGAACTAGAAGGTGTACATCCTGGATGTTAAAAACAGGGGTTCTCCTCACTTATCAGTGAACAGCCCCAGTACTAGAGATGATTTTATAAAGATTGTAACTCCAACATCTAAGATATCCCTGAGAAATATCCCAGGCATATCTTATGCAGCCTGTTATTTGAGGGAACACAGAATTAACCCTTGGTTTTATCCTTAGCAAAATGGGATTATAAAATCTTTTTTTCACAATTATCTTCACAAATTATTATAAAATAATTATGGCAGAGCCAAATCTATTGACATGGGTATTTGCTACCCTTTCCCCTCCTCCCCTTGGATAAAGAGAATGCTGGTTTTGCCCCTTCAGTCACAACCTCTCACCTGCCCCACGATGAGGGTTCAACTATTGCTGGCGGGTTATTTGGGTTTTCATGACACACAATCAAAAGACAGAGAATAGGTAGAAGAGATGGGCTTGGGTTCGGGGAGGGGTTTTACCAGTGGGAGTTTTGAGGAGATTTTGGAAGAGACACGTTAGCAACATCAAAGTAGATGGGGGAAAAAATTGGGATTTCTGGAAGTATTGCTAGAGATGACACATCCCCTTTACCATGCTTTGACAGTTAAAGAACAGAAGTTGTTAGATCACTTTAAATTCACCTTTGATTGCCTGTTTCTCTGACAGAATCCCTACCTGGAGACTGGACCAAAGAGGCCATGTTTTCCATAGAGGCAACATAAGCAAATAAGAGAGGTGCAAAAACATGCAAACCTTAGGCAGGATTCATTGAGTTCATACATGACATGGGGAATATTGAAAAGACTGACATCTTAGAAAGGCATGTTAGGGTTGTGGGTCTAGACTGCATAAGGCTAGAGCTATGGCTGCACTAGGCCATCATCTTATTTTAATATTTTGTCCAAATTCTGGGCTTCTCATAATCAGAGAGCTATACCTACCAATTTCCTCTTACTATTCTTGGCTGCCCGGTCCCCATTCCTCTACTCCGGGATTTCTCAAGTTTTGCACTAATGGCATTTTGGGTTGAATAACTATTGTGGGGGTTTGGCTTGTGCAATGTAAAATATTTAGCAACATCCTTGCCTTCTACCCAGCTGCGGTCAATAGCATCTTTCTCCCCCTTCCCCCTGCTGGAAAGTTCCGGGGCAGGGCAGGGGCAGTCTTCTCCAAACATTGCCGAATGTTCCCTGGGGGCAAAACTGCTTCTGGTGGAGAACCCCTGCTTTACCCCAATCACCCAGGCTTACAAGAAAAATTTCATACTCCATCAAGTCATTCTACAATACTTCATTTTCAGAGCTTCCAACTACAGAAATTCCAAGCTCTCAACAATTCATAACCATTACAGTTTGCCTCACACTACACTGACTGCATCAGGCTATCATTTATAAATTACAATAATGGATATTTATTTTTTAAATATATTTGTTGGATATTTTTTATGTGCTAGGCATTGTGCTAGGTACTTAACAGGACAATTTTCATTCTTATACACAAGTAAGTGGTAGCTATTATTATCTCCATTCAGAGATGAGTAAAATGAAGACCTGAAAAATGAAAATAACTCATCCAAGGTCACAGCCAATAAGAGTCTGAACTGGGGTTTGAAGCTAATCTCTCCAAGGTCCACAGTCTCGCTTTGTCTCAGGCCACATTATTTCCCCGAATGAGAAAAACTAATACAGGGATACACAAGAAATACATTTACCCCAAGTTGCATGAGTTCAAACGGCAAGTCCAGCATGTAGACTGTCGTAGAGGGTGGTGCTGTCTGTACTGTGCAGACCATCAGCAGTATGGATGTCTTTATTCTAGGGACAGCAACAAGCTAATTTCTGAATTATGGATTTTCTACAGAAAACCAGAAAATGGTGGTTTCCTTTAAGTAGCAACCACAAGCAGTAGCTGGTTGCCATGGTAGCAGAGGTAAACTTAACCTTGACTGGGAATGCAATCACCAGAAAGGGACAGCAAGTATGGTCAGGAGTCTAAACCAGACCAGAGGTATTTTAACTGGAGAAGAAAGTCAAAGGAGAGAAATGATAGTCATCATCAGTTATTTGAAAGGCTACTATCTAACTAAAGTGAAGCACACATTCTAGATTATTCTAAAAGGAAAATCCAGCATTAGTGAGTGGAAATTATAATGTGGTCATGGAAGCCAGTTTTCCACTGAATGATAAGAAAGAACATTTAACCATCGTGTGTTCCAACTGGATTGAAACATTAAACAAGCTGTCTAGAGAGCAACAAGCTGCTAGAATGGGGAGATGCTGACAGGAAAGTCGTCTCTGTTGGGAGACCCAGTGTGGGTGAGACTGGGGTGGACAAATTCCCAGGCCCTCTCCCCAGCCAAAATCTGTTTCTCCAGAGAATTAGCAAATTGGGGATCCCTGTTGTAAACAGACAAATGGAAGGTCCACCGGGCAGAAAGCCCCAGCTGCTCATCAGTATAAGAGGAGAGGTAAACTACAATCTCACCTGGGAAGGAAATGCCATTTAGGTGACACCAAACCAAAGGGAGGAGGAACCTTGTGGGGGATGTTTTCCCTCTGTTCTGAGTAGATGATCATGGGATAAGGCGTAAGGGTAAAATCAGAAACAAACACAACAAACAAAAAACCCCACCAAGAATCAAGCGGCTTTCTGCTGTCTTGCAACCCTCAGACGCTCTGATGCCTCTTTCTTGGAATGTACCGCCACCTCCCGCTGCTTTGGCCTGAAAACTGCATTTGATTTTAAAAAGAAAATCGGCAACCATCCAGCTAGGGGATAGTTAGAGTAATAGTTGATTAGTCCCTTTCTAACCACGAATACTACCTTTTGTTTCATTGCTCTTTATTTGCTCTACACCAACAATTCATTAAAAACATCTCACCCCTAGATTCAGTGAATGGATAGGACAAGTCTAAACCCAAACATTCCTCTTGGAAAACCAACCACATTGTAAATATGCAGGACCTGTCCAGGAAAATAAAACTGTTACAAAGTCAACCTCTACTGAGGCACACAGCCTCCTTTGGGGGAAAAAAAAAAAGAGGTGCTGAAAAAATGACAGGTTTTTCTTAAAAAACAACAAAAACTATACTTACTCATTTTTGCATATTCAGCATGAAGAACACCTAAGAGAATTTTCCCTATCTCTTCATCTCCAGGGCACTCAAAGCATTTACAATCTAATTATTTTATACAACACCCATTAAGTGGGCACCAAAGATTGTTATCCTTCTTTGATTTCTAAGAAAGCAACTACAGAAAGATTAAACAAGTTGCCCAAGGTCGTTCAGTAAATTGAGATCCCTGGATTTTCCATTCAGTGATTGTTCTAGGGACACAGTGCAAAGTGACTGAATTCTCTAAACTTACCAAAACCCCTAAGTCTTACAGATATCTTCCCAAATTCACCCCACATGAGCTTTCCATCATCTAATCACAAATCTGCCACCACGAAGATCCCGGACATGAGTATCCTACCAGACCAGTGCCATGTCTGCAAGAAGCCTGGCGCTACACCTGACGGCTTTCGAATCACCATCAAACGATTCCTTTATCTACTGAAGTTGATTCTGCCTGGCTGCATCTGGGAAATTTTTAACCCCTCGATTAGCTATTGCACAGTTGGTTTAACTTGGATGAGACAGAGGACAAAATAGTAGTGGTTTAAAAAAATGCCTCCACCATTCTGATTACAAAGGAGGCATGATTAACGAAGTGCCCTTTGTATCCAAGCTCCATTCTAAGAGAAACAGAAAGAGCTTTCCTTCCCCCTTTTTTGATCGCTGAGTCTTTTCCTACTTGTCTCATCACCCACACAATCTGTTCTCAGCCCAAACAGACAATCCAGCCAGTCTGTGGAGAGTTCCTAAAACATTTATGTCGTGAAAGCAGACAGGATGAACAGGACCTCATCTCGACAAAGGATGATGGGACATTCAGCAAAAGAGTTCACAAAGGGAAATACAGATGGAGGCCCAGAGCTGAATGCATTTGCCCACAGTGTCTAACACAGTGCCAGTCCTTATGGGTACTTGTAAACCTTCTGGTCAATTTACAGCCACCTCCAGGTTTTATCCCCCAAATTCCATTACTTTTAGAAAAGAGTGTTTTAAAAGAAAATACAACTAACAAGGAAGGAGGTCCAAATCAGTGCTTTTTAAGAATCCTTCAGTTTCTCTAGACGTTTAAACATAAAAATAGCAACTTAGATGAAGATTTTAGTTCCAACACTACGAGATCAGGGTTGACATAATGCATATAAAATACTTAATACATTGCCTGGTGCATACTAAGTACTCGAATAATATTACCTAATAAGGCCGGGCGCGGTGGCTCACGCCTGTAATCCCAGCACTTTGGGAGGCCGAGGCGCGTGGATCACGAGGTCAAGAGATCGAGACCATCCTGGTCAACATGGTGAAACCCCGTCTCTACTAAAAAATACAAAAATTCAGCTGGGCATGGTGGCACGTGCCTGTAATCCCAGCTACTCAGGAGGCTGAGGCAGGAGAATTGCCTGAACCCAGGAGGCGGAGGTTGCGGTGAGCCGAGATCGGGCCATTGCACTCCAGCCTGGGTAACAAGAGTGAAACTCCATCTCAAAAAAAAAAAAAAATTACCTAATATTTTCATCTTATACTACTCTATTTTACTAATTTTTATATATGACATGCCTGTCTACTCAGCTAAATAGATCCACCTTATCTGTTTTTTTTGTGTAGTCCAAAAGATAAATGCCTTCATATAATTATTTTATTTAAGCCTTCAGATCTATAGTAGGTTACAAGCAGTAGAAGCACACCTAGGTCTAGTAGCTGGCAAGTGGTAGATTACCCTACTGAGATCTCAGTTCACAGATTTCACATCCAGTGTTTTATTTCAATAACAACACAAATGAACAGATTCTCATCTCTTGTGCCTCTTTGTATTCTTCAGAATTTAGCTGAGCGCTAAGAAATACCTTAATCATCATCTAAAATAAATTTCTAATCATAGGTGACCTAACATCTCTGAAAATTTATTTTAGCGCCTTTAATAAGGAAGAAAAGAAATGGATGGAAAAGCCCAACCATATTTGGCTATGAGGAAAGACATGCCTCTGTTTTTATTTGCCAAGAGACAGCCTTAACAGGTCGATTTAGAAAGACAAGAGGAAGCATGAGGGATTCAATGATATACCTAAGGAGACAAATGGGGCTAGAGCCAGATCTCTTGATACTCTGCTTATGGCTTTCTGTATTAAGCTAATTATTTAGCACTTTGAGTGAGATGAATCTTGACTTGGATTACACACATCAAGCTGTGTTTCAGGTGATCATTCCATACTTCAAAGGCCCATACCAATCCCCATTATAAAAAAAAAAATCTGATCTAAAAAATGCCTAGAACTCAGTCTTTTTCACCTAACTTAGCCCTTAACAACAAACTGTCTTATTTTATGGATCTTGTTTTCCCAATCAAATTTAAGTTGCTGGAGGGCAAAATCCATGTGTTTGCTCCTTCTGTAGCCCATGGCTAACCTAGTTCAGGACTTGTAGCAACTTGTGCTCCTCATTGCTTGGTCTGCCTCACAGCCTCCTAGATGTCCCAAAGAACCTTGAGTCACCATAACATCTACTGAATTTCCCAACCATCCCCAGAACTACTGCTCTGCTTGGGCAGTCATTAAAGCTTCTCTTCTGCCTTCAGGATCTTCATTTCAGCTGCCAGAACATCCTGTTGCCATCCATTTCACACAGACATCCAGCCCAGCAGGAACACGTGTTGCAATGAGCTTTGCTTCAAAGCCAGCAGCCTGGCCAAGTTCCAGGAATTGTCACTAATGATCTTCACCAGCTACTTGGTGCTCAACAGTGATCTCTGAACACACACACACACACACGCACACACACACTCCATTTCCAATATTGCTTTAGTTAGAGGAGCTGCCTAACACAGGTTGGTTCCATAACTTATTTTATTCTTTAATTGTTACAGAGAACTTATGTCATCAAAACAAGCAAACCCTCCAAATACATTCTCTGCAATGCAGCAGTGGCCTCCACCAACTTACTCCTTTTTTTCTGAGATGGATTCTTGCTCTATCGCCCAGGCTGGAGTGCAGTGGTGTGATCTCGGCTCACTGCAACCTCTACGTCCTGGGGTCAAGTGGTTCTTCTGCCTCAGCCTCCCGAGTTGCTGGGAATACAGGCACATGAAACCACACGAGGCTAATTTTTGTATTTTTAAATAGAGACAGGGTTTCGCCATGTTGGGTAGGCTGCTCTCAAGCTCTAGAGCTCAGGTGATTCACCCACCTCGGCCTCCCAAAGTGCTGGGACTACTTTTTTTTTTTTTTTGAGACGGAGTTTCGCTCTTGTTGCCCAGGCTGGAGTGCAATGGTGCGATCTCGGCTCACCACAACCTCCGCCTCCCGGGTTCAGGCAATTCTCCTGCCTCAGCCTCCTGAGTAGCTGGGACTACAGGCACGTGCCACCATGCCCAGCTAATTTTTTGTAGTTTTAGTAGAGACGGGGTTTCACCATGTTGACCAGGATGGTCTTGATCTCTTGACCTCGTGATCCACCCGCCTCGGCCTCCCAAAGTGCTGGGATTACAGGCTTGAGCCACCGCGCCCGGCCTCCACCAACTTATTTTTAAACTGAAGGCCTAACAAGGGCATCAGTTTCTTTGATTGTAAGAGACAGGAAACCTTGCTCAAAGATACTTCGTCAAAACTAAATTAAATTAACCAATCAATTAGTAAGGTGATACTGAAAAATATCTAGAGATAAAGCTGTCTTCTAGTGGTTGTTTTGATAAATCAAATGATGTCAACAGATCTCACTTCTCTACAGTCACTGAATTCCACCCTATATTTTATTAGCTTCATTCTCAGGCTTCATTGGAAAGACCTCAGCAATTCCAGGCTTATATTCTGTGAGTTCAAATTCAGTAAGAACCAGAGAGGATATCTCTTCCTGGTAACCTCCACACAAATCTCAGAATTCACTCCAATTGACTAACTTGAGGCATGAATCCACTGTGGCTAGTGCTTAGCTTGGTCATATGTCCATCACTAGAATCAGAAGTGAAGATTCTCTTAAGCCACATGGACTGAGAGTGGGGAAGAAAATGTTCCACAAAGAAGATTCAGGCAGATCCTGCTGTCAAAACAAATAGGCGAAATACTGGGTAGCCAGAAAACACCAATCCTTCTCCCCAATAAATCTTCCTTCTTTTCCTAATCTCCAAGAAGTTGTATTACTGGGATGATCCAACTTTGAAAATAGTATATTAAGAGAAAGAAACAACAAGGCAAGTCAGTATGTTGCCAGTAAGCACATGAAAAGAGGTTTACCATTACTGTCAATCAAAGAAATGTAAATTAAAAGAATAAGATATCCTGGCACATTGGGAAACATTTTTTAAATAAAAGTAATCACCAGTACTGGCTAACATGCAAAGAGACAGACATTCCCAGATTTGGCTACTGGGTGATATGATTATCACTCACCATCAAAATCCTTAAAAATGTGCATTTCATTTTACCTAAGTTAAATTCACAGAAGTGAATTTACTAAGGAAATAATAAAGGACATAAATAAGAATTTAAATACAAAGAAGCTTTCTCCAGTATTGTTTATAATAACCCCAAACTAGAATAATTCTAAATGTCCAACAATAGATTGAGCAATTTAATTATTATAGCCATACTAGAAGTTATCATACTGACACTAAAAATGAACTTTCAATGCATGTTTATTAGCATGGCTTAAATAAGTAGAAAGGCACAACACCGAAGAATTAATAAAGTGGGCAACCATAGCATCATTCACTAATGAAACCTAGTAAATTAGTTTCACTCTCATCCCCTAGGCACTGGCTCCTCCTTTAAGATTTACCCCAGGGTTCTAAAGACCCAGATTCTGCCCAGAGAAAGAGAAAAACAACTGGACATCCTCAGCAGGCTAAAATATGTTGACTAAATATGTAAAGAGATATTCAAAAACTGTTATGGGAGCGGCTTGCTAGGCAGAGGAAGGTGAAGAAGATAGACCACAGCTGGCATTTTCTTGTCCTGGAAGAGAGCTCAAAAAGTAATGCTTGGCTAATATACAGTGATTTCTATCACAAATAATTCATATATTTTTTAAACTACTCTTTTTTCTTGTTCTTCAGCCTATCATAATGCAATTATTATTCAAATCCCCAGAGTTCTTCCCTCCACAAACAGCTACTGCATTGCCAGACAAAACATACCACAAACAGTTATTCCCCATCTCAGTTTTTATAACCTTAAAATATAAATATGCCTAGTAGACTGGCCTATCTTAGAGTGTTGTTGGGGAGATCAAATAAGATGATTTCTACTAACGTGCCTTTAAGGATGATAAAAGCGCTATACAAATGTGAGGCATCAGGCATATCAATGCATTACCTAGATTTACCAAACACAAAACAAAGCATGGGAGGGTTCCTGGCAGGCCTCTGTCACCTCCATAACCCTCATGTTCTTTTCCCTGCAATCATTTCAGAAAACCAGATGTTTGTTTGCCACGTTTCTCTGTAGCAAAAGGGCAGGCCCTCTCTACATTCAAATTGGCTGAAGTTGGTGTTTCTAGCTGTTGAAACTTAGGAAATAATGGGAGAAAATGCTAAAAATAATCCAAAAAGCAGACAGGCACATTTTAGAGACTGGAGCCCTAAGATGGAAAAAGGTAGCAGGATGAACAGGTATAGGGTTAATGGTTTTCATATTATTTCATTCAAGCCACAACAATGACAAATCCTAAAGATATAAACTTCTGAGAGTGAGCATTCTTTCAGAATTAGCACACAGGACTCCTATTAGCAATATTTGATAGTGCTCCAAATATCTTCCCAAAGGAAATCACTGCAGAAAAAAACAAAGTTCTTCATTGGTAGGGCTGTGCTTGTATACCATGTATACAAGCTGTTTCTTCTACAGTCTCTTAAAAGAGACTATAGAAGAAACAGTATGTTTCTTTATTTTAAAAAATGGCAAAAACTTAAATAAAACATGGATGGAGCAATAAGAAGTACACTGAAGTTCTTAAATGCCCTTCTTTTTAAATCCCCACCCCAATTACGTCCCTCCCTTGAGGATATTTACAATCCGCTATGACACATGCTCTGTACCTTCTTGGTTCAAGGAAAACACACCTACAGCATTTCAAATTAACTACTGACCCTTACTCTCACACTATAAACAAACCCTTTTCACAGTCTCAATTGCATTGTGTCCACATTGATTAAAGCTTGAAGCCTGGTGACCTCATGTGGTGTTAACTTCTCCCATGCACCAACAGCATTCCGCCTTTCTACTCAATTACCCCCTTTGGTGCCAGAGGATCGCTACCCAATGAACACATACAATGGACTTCTGCTTCATTACACTAACCAACAGCAGGATAGAAATAAGCAGAAGAGGAATAAACAAGCTAATTTATCATGAGGACAGAGCAATCTTTCACCAGTCTCACCATGGAAAAGTTCAGTGGTTAACGGGAACATCAATAGTCTGGGGGTGATGTTTATGATCTTACAGATTATGGACAAAACCACAACAGAACCCCAAACTGACTAAGGAATTCTGCAGATTAGCAGGTGTGAACACATGCACACAAAACCCATGCCTTAAAACTCCGGGGTCCTACATAAAACCTACTCAGTAATTATTTTGGGAAGCACAACCCTGAGCTTTGGATAACGTGAGCTGACACTCTGGTAATTTGCCCCAAGTGTTCAACCTAACCGTGGGGCCCCTCTTATTTATCTTTGACAAGGTGGTCAGGAGGGACCCAGCCTCTTTGTGAGAGTGGTCTGGTGCCCTCCCTCCCCCGCTTCATTAGGCATGGCAAGGGCACAGCGGTTGATTAAATTAACAACTTTGGAGGGCTTCAGTCCCAGTTCCCAGACATTAGCACCATCATCCAGAACAAATTAAAAGTCTCACAGCAATTAAGCAGATTTTGAAAATGAATTTCCCATGGTTCAATGGCTCAACCACAATCTTGAGTTAAGTATCAGAGAAGAGTGTTGAAGGAAAAGAAGAGGAACCGACTGCTGAATTTCCAAAGCAAACACACAACTGGTAGAAGTAGCATACACAATAAACTTCTGAGCCTCTGCTAAGTAGGCTTATACATTTCTTTGATAGCAAATTGGAAATATTCAGTCACAGAAGGGGAAGGAATAAAACATTAACAGAATGGTTACATCAAAATGGTGCATTTTTTTCTTTGTTTTTATGTCATTTAACAATATTGTATTCTTGTTCAAAAATATAAATAGATATTGAGAGGGGACAAAAAATACCTACTTCCAGTCACGGGCTTTTAACTTCAAACAAGAAATTGTACATCCAACTCTGGAGCTGGCATCAGCTACATTTCTCTGAACCAGTACAACCAGGTTCACAACAGGCAAAGACCTTGCATGCTAGCCTCCAAAGGACCCTGGGTGCTTTACTTCTAAGAACTCATTTCTGAGTCAAAAGAGTAAGATTAATAATAAAATAATACCTATCATATTCTAGGCGTGTACTCTTTGCCAGGCACTGTCCTGAGGCCTTGTTATACTTGCTTGCTTCACTGTCAGCTTACATGCCTCGCACCTCCGCCTGGCTCTACTTGCAAGTCACAGGACTGGGTTCCTCTGAGCCCGTAGGCAGACATTTGGCACAGCTTTTGTGCAGGAACCTGGAGGAGTCCTGAATGTGTGAATGAATCCATTCCCACTCACCAGATCTATAAGCCGAATACAATGGAATGCAGAGGTAGTTACTTGAATGAATTATGTTTTCCTGTCAAGGGCATTTATGAAAGCTGACATCATAAATACATTATTGGTCTCTAAGTACAACTGTAAGTAAATCTACAAAATTCTTAGAAGGATAACTTTGAGAAATTAGTTTTCCATCTCTAAAAGTTTATGGAATATTAAACAAACTATGTGGGTCTTCTAAAAAAAAAAAAAGCCCCTTCAAAATAGCTCTCCTGGAACAGAAGAAACATATTTATTTCTTAAAGACCGTAAATTTCAAAATTTGCATTACCAACAGTTCCATTTGGATATTCGGAATTTGGAAATACGTGTACTTCTGTGTGTTCCCTTCCTCCCACTAAACTCTAATCACCTTGTATAGACAACCAGCCACAGTCAATTCTCTGCCTTTATGGCCAAACAGGGACCCAAATATATAGCCCAGACATAATAATAATCAGCATAACAGTAGGCATTGGTAATGAAACTCTCCATTAGTGGTCAGAAAGCTCAGTTCAAATCTTATTTCTCACTACGTCATCCTTGGGCCTTAGTTTCCATAACATAATAGAAAAAGCTCTCTTTCCAACTCCAAAATTGTACCATTGTATAAATGTAAGCATGTGTATTACGATTGTAGCACAATCTTTTATGTTCAAGTGAATAATAACCCCCCCCCATTTAAATAGCAATAGCCTGGAATATAATGTTATAAAACTTAGGGCAGACCTCAAAGCTTTAAAGTTGAAGCATTTTAGTTGCCTCCACAATAGGTCCAAAATGCAAGGCATTTATCTCTTCATTTCTTCAACAGATATTATTGGGTACCTACGTTGCACTGATCTGTGGTAACAACCATAGATAAAGGTGAGTCAATTAGACCATCCTCGTTCTCACACAGCTTATAGTTTGACAGAGGTTGTATTTTAATGATTATTTTTTGTTTAAAGTTTCTTATAAAACAGCACTAAAATTCTCGCTAATGTTTCAGAAGTGATTAATATTTTATTTTTTAAAATAATTTTCCTCCAAGTTTGACTTTCAAAAGTCTTTGTCATTTATGTCATATCTAGAAGCAAAAAAATTTCCCAGTGGATGATGACTCCAATTTGATCATGTAAAACAGAAGTACAACTGGGTTTCGCTTTGCAGCAAGCAAAGAGGGAATAGCTTCTTCCACCTAATGAGTGATATCCATTTAAAAGTCATGCTACCTGGGCTTATCTATGCTCTAAAGAGCCATCAATACTGGCCCAGTATTTTAAAAGACAAATATTTAGATTCAGATTAAATGTTGGTTAAAAAAAAAAAAACTAAGTTAATCACTCTAATTTACCAAATATATGAATGACATGCTTCTTGGACTATTGGCTAGCATAGATGTTGCCTAATAGGAAGGCTATCAAGCAGGGTGGCTGGGTTTCTAATTTTATCCAATCCATTAAGAGGCAGAAATAACCTGTCATTGACCTTACAAGACACAGGTTGACTCCAGAATAAGCAAACAAACAGACTTGAAAAGTTAATTACTACGGGCAACCTCTACTTTAGGGAAATGGCTTATATATATTAATTAATCTCACACCTATGTGCAGGCTCCCAAGAAGATGACTTGTGTTCTCTCATTTAAGTCCCACACCCCCTGTGACTCAGATATTTTGGGTTGAGGAAACTGAGGCTCACAGAATTTAAATGGTTTGTCTAGGTTATGAAACAAGTTTGATAACAAAGAGATAAATCAAATTACTATCGATCAACCATAAAACCACATTCCGTCAGTTATAGAAATCCAAACACTTTGAATGGAGGGATCAAGTTTCTCAAGGATTGAGCCTCTCATTTAACACAAACTATCCTATGGAAAACCTCAAGCCAACACTGTCTTATTTTGTAGAGTGACTATTTCTCAAGAATCCTATAAGAAGCCGACATTATCAAGAGGCAACTTTCAAAATTCCTGCAACAGTTCTGTTAAGTGGGAAGAGTTAATGTCTTTCCTTTACAGAGCTGGTTTAAGTAATTAGCCGAAGTTCTAACACAGAAATATGACTGCCTCACGTATATACTAATCCTGACTTGGTTAAAATCCCAAACATACTGCTCATGTTTCTCCTAAATTTTCTTTCTCTTTTTCAAGAAGTGGGTGGGGGAGGGAAGGAAGGTACTGGGGGAATTCTTCTGATTCTGTAAAAACAGAAACAAATGCTAATTAAAAGATGACCTTAATGCCCTTTCGGTTTAAAAATCTTGAGCATTTACAAATTATCTTGTTTTTTTCTCTTTCATCAACTATTACCCAGAAATACCTCATTCTCATAAAGCCAAGCTCTGTTCTGTTTGGGCACGTTCAAAGAATAGTGCCAGGGATTTAACACTGGCATGCTCATAGACCTGCAAATTCTGAAATTCAGGGGGAGGTATGAATCAAAAGATGGCGGAGGTCCCACAGTTGTGTCAGGGCCAAGCCCCACCCCACCCACATCCTCATATGATCCTCAAGAAGCAAAACCTTTCTGAGATGTCCTATAAGTGACAGAGGGGCCCAATGTGCAGTCTTTTCAAAACCTTAGTAAAAATCTTATCCACTTAGATAAGATTTAAAACCTTTCTGAGATGTCTTGTAAGTGACAGAGGGGCCCAACGTGCAGTCTTTTCAAAACCTCCGTAGAAATCTTATCGACTTTGCTTAGCCCGGATACCCAGGGATAAAGTAGGAGCCTGGTTCACACAAGCCAGAACTAGCTCAACAGAACAGAGAAAAGAAAGGAATGTGGGGACGCGTCTTTTCTCTGTCTTTTCCACGTCTGAGGCATTCTGCTCTGGGGCAAATTACAACATAACTAAAAGCAGATAAAATACAGGAGAACTGAGTAAAAGAAACAGGACCTCAAAAAGGAGGGGCTCTGCCTCGAAAGAAGGCTGGAATTCATAAAACATGGAACCTAACTTTTTTAGTGGTGATCACCTGAAGGCAAGCTTGTTGAACAGAGACTTAAAAGTCAAATTCATTTCAGCTAAATTAGATGGTGCAGAAAAATAATGCTTCGTGACTCTGCTCAGTTTCAACAAAATGAAAGACAGAGGAGGAAGAATTTACAGTATAATACTTGCACCACTCGAATCACAAAAATATGCTTGTTAGTCACAAAGGAGGGGCCCCGCAACCTTGTAAGCCTTATTTTAGCAATGTGAATTTTCTGCTTGCAATTACCTTCAAAGTGAAGAAATGGCAGAGACGAAGAATGAGGAATTTTGTTGCTGCTTTTGTATGTAAATCTGACCAAAATATATAAGGCTATGTGACTTCCTCCCCCCCACCCAGCTCACTACAACTTCGGAATTATGCCTGACACAAACATCCTCTGAAAGCACAGGAATTAGTCACAGATTTTTTTAGTCAAGGAAGCCTCAGACTGATAAAGTCTTAAAACCAGACACAGGACTGTGTTTTTTGGATTGGATAAGTAATGGCTATACTGCGTGGTTTTGGTGTGTGTTTTTTAAAGAGTTTTAAATGTACATTTCCCCAAGCAGGAGGAAGGGAATGTGCCACGCCCTCAGCAAGCAAGGAAGGAATTTAGTTTATGTTTTTTAAATTCTGTAGTGTTCTTTAAAATCCGCATAGCACAGCATAACATTCCACATAGTTCCGTTGTTCCATAAGGGATGAGCTAAGTATATTAAGGATACAAAGGGAAGGGGTGACAAGTTATTGCTATTTTATTTTCAAGTAACAGAAAAATCAATCTAGCTATAAAAGCACAAGTTGGAGGCCGGGCGCGGTGGCTCAAGCCTGTAATCCCAGCACTGTGGGAGGCCGAGGAGCGTGGATCACGAGGTCAAGAGATCGAGACCATCCTGGTCAACATGGTGAAACCCCGTCTCTACTAAAACTACAAAAAATTAGCTGGGCATGGTGGCACGTGCCTGTAATCCCAGCTACTCAGGAGGCTGAGGCAGGAGAATTGCCTGAACCCAGGAGGCGGAGGTTGCGGTGAGCCGAGATCGTGCCATTGCACTCCAGCCTGGGTAACAAGAGCGAAACTCTGTCTTAAAAAAAAAAAAAAAAAAGCACAAGTTGGGAATGTTTTACACATTAACTTTATAATAGCCTTAGACAGAAATCAGATGAACTTCACACTGAAACTCTGTGGGATATGTATCTTTGGGGCACTGAGTGGCATTAGAAACTGAGTCCAAGCCATGGCTCTGCCTAATTGCATGAGCTGAATGGCTTCCCTTTCCTGGGACTCAAATTCCTTCTAAATTAAGGTAGAACAAGATAGTCTCGAAGGCCCTTTCATCTTTGTGATTTAATACCGACAAGCTCTTCAGCTTCTGTTCAGGCCAAACACCACCCGAGTGCATGGGTACAGTGGATCCAAGTGGCTGCACTCATGGACAGTGACAAAATCACACAGCTTTAGGGTGGGATCAAGTATTCTATTGGCCTAGAATCTGTTGATCCTGTCTGCCAAGGTGGTGGGCGGGGGTGGAGGTACCACGGATCTGTGGAATGACTTGCCTAATATCCCAGAGACCCCTGAATCCCAGGCATTCTTATTCTGAATAGAGACTTTTAATCGATTTCTTGTCTCTTCCTTTGTCCTCATGTTACCACACTTCTACAAGTCTGTTCTGCCAGTGAGAGTTGGCAAATCATCCCAGCTTAGAAGTATAGACTTATAAAATGGCATAATCAAGCTCATTAACATTGTATATAATGCAAAAGTAATAGATCTGAGCAAAAGCATGAGAGATTCTCTTGGGATTAAATGTGCATGCTTTAGGAGAAGACTTGGACTTGTGTTCTTATTTGTTAGCTTTCTGCAATAACATTACTATCTATCAGTTGGGGGCGGCTCATAATGAAATACTTGGTTATAGCACAGGAACTAATGTTAGAGAGCAGGATGACCTCCTTGAACTTTCAAACCCAAACCAAGTAAGGTTTTGGATCATTCCCATTCCTTCTGCCTCAACAGATCTACTAATTTGCAGGTGGTGGGCAAAGTGGTGATGGCACAAAGAAGGAAAAGAGGCCAGGCGTGGTGGCTCACGCCTATAATCTCAGCACTTTGGGAAGCTGAAGCAGGTGGATCACCTGATGTCGGGAGTTCGAGATGAGCCTAACCAACATGGAAAAACCCTGTCTCTACTAAAAATGCAAAATTAGCCAGTAGGGTGGCACATGCCTGTAATTCCAGCTACTTGGGAGGTTGAGGCAAGAGAATTGCTTGAGCCCAGGAGGCAGAGGTTGCAGTGTGCTGAGATAGAAAAGAATGGATAATACATAGTATCATGTGTAAGTTTCCCCAGATCTAAGTAGAGAGAGAAACAAAGAGAAGTAGGAGAGATGGATTTGGATTAAGCAAATGATTTCAGTGCAAAGTCCTTTGGAAATCACATCTCTGACAGGTCTGGCTCAATGAGACACTCCAACAAGTGCCAAGTCCTCAAGACAGTAGATTCCAGTGGTATTTAATGCTTGTAGCAATCCCCATGAGGAAAGAGGGCTCTGTTTCACATCACAGTTGAGAGAGGGAGTCAATGAGATTTTATGACTTATTTGGGATCATTGAGGCCACAGGTTGTCTGCAGAGTCCTAGCCAAGCAACTATGTGATGCTGCTTTGAGACCAGAAGCTCTCTCTTTGGGATGGGGTCAGCCAGGACTAAGGCAGCAGTTAACTGGCCTCCAACCAACTTTCATGACCTGTCCTTATTAAACTAGGGCTGAAGAAAAACTGAGTCAACCATTTACAGACTGATTATCTTCTTTCTAAAGGAAAATCATAATGCCTTGCCAAAACAAATGTAATAGCTAGGCCTTTTCTTTCAATTACCTCTGCTTTCTTGGAAATGTGTATCTGTGGATAAAACTTCAGAGTTAACCCAGGGAATTATCCAGATGTTTAAGAAGACCCTGTAATTCCTGTGGGCCAGCAAAGAAAGAACATCCCTTTGCCAGATTATATTATCAGAATGGAGTACTAGGGAGAAAGAAGGAGCAGAAAGTTAAACCTGAAGGTCCAGGATTTAAATATGCATAGCAGATAGAAATGTTAGCCCAGCTTTGGGGCATTGGGTGGCACTGGAAGCAGGTTTTGGAAATCCAGGCACAAACCGTGTCTTTGAAAAGATAGTCTCATAAATTTCCAGAGGCCTTCATTTTCTTTTCTTGAGTCTATATTCTACCTCCATCTTCCTGTTCCACACCCTCATTACACTCCCATTTCTTCAACAGCTACCTTCAGGACCTACTGTGTATGCTAAATCCAGGGGGGCATTCAGAGGACCCACCATCTTGACAAATTTCCCATTACAACTCTCAGCCATCTTTTGCTGTACGCAACAATTTCCTTTTGGGAGTATTGGCATATAATTTTCTCAGGTTCAGCCCTCCTTAGAATGGCTCAGAAGCACTGGTCAATATTTACAATGGCTGGTGTAGGAGGTTCTCATGTCTTAGGAGTTGAGATCCCTTGTTTAGGAAGTAACTAGTCCAATGATCAGTTACCATGCAGTGATGGAAGCGAGTGGTTTGGGGAAGGGGTGGAAGCAAAAAAAAAAAAAGCTTTCATCTTCTGTTGAATCTGTGTAGAATCAGTTTCATCACACTCACCCCTTTGTCTCCCTTAGAAATAGAAAGGACAATGGGAGAAGAGTGGCATCAGGCTTAAGAGCGTGGCTTAGGATTCAATCAAGGACTGTGGGCTTGAGTCTTAGCCCTCTCATTTACTTGCTCTGCACTTTTATTTACTATCTCTGCAACGTCAGAAAAGGTCCTTAAATGAGCCTTAAATTCATGTGGAAATTAAAATACTTGCTTCTTTTGGATGATATGAGCATTAAGTGAATCTTTACATGTGAAATGCCTTCCACAGTCCCCCAGTCTTCCAATATGATTACTGCTTTTGCTCCCCTATAAGATTTAATCAGGGAGGCCGGGCGCGGTGGCTCAAGCCTGTAATCCCAGCACTTTGGGAGGCCGAGGCGGGTGGATCACGAGGTCAAGAGATCGAGACCATCCTGGTCAACATGGTGAAACCCCGTCTCTACTAAAAATACAAAACATTAGCTGGGCATGGTGGTGCGTGCCTGTAATCCCAGCTACTCGGGAGGCTGAGGCAGGAGAATTGCCTGAACCCAGGAGGCGGAGGTTGCGGTGAGCCGAGATCGCGCCATTGCACTCCAGCCTGGGTAACAAGAGCGAAAACTCCGTCTCAAAAAAAATAAATAAATAAATAAATAAAATAAATAAGATTTAATCAGGGATAGAATGTGGGGGTGGGGGAGGAGAGGTGGTAGTAAGAGACTATAGAAATTTAGTATTTTTACATTATAAATTATATATCATATTTTCTTTTATTTAGCAATCCTTTTAGATTTGCCCTTTTATGAAAAGAAAAGTTAGAAAACACTACAGTTTGAGATCATTAAGTTTGAGAATTGGCATGCCTCAAGCTCCTTCTCTCCACTCTCCTCCTCTCCTTCCTACATCCCCATGCAGGCACTTTCTCTGGAGCTGTGCAGAGCAGTCACATTTATTATGCCACCATTGCAACCCTTCAGAGAAAAAGTAAGACTTAAATGAAATAGTCATGATCATTTCATGTCTTGATGCTCCCTGTGTCTCATTACCTCTCAGGGTCTCTATCAAAATCGAGGGCTGCAAATCTTTCAATAGAGAAAATCTCTTAGCAGATTTTCCAAAGAACAAAATGTACCTATTCCTGCTGTCAGGGTGGCTATTTGTAGGAGTCTCTGGTTTAAAATGCCCTCGGTATTATGCATGGGTGTGCATATAAACAAAAATTCTCCATAGGGGAAAAGAATTTTCGACTTTCAGTAAGAGGCTCTTTTCTCAATTCCTCCGCCATCGCTGCCAACCCACACACTCTAAAAACCTCTCCAGCCTCCACTGATTCTTTCTTTCCTCTCCTTTGAGCAAATCCAGACTTACTGTATAACTACATATATGTTAAAATCACCATCTAGAGAAAATAAAACTGAGTAATCTTCCTGAAAGTAGCAGAATCTCAAACATTTGATGGTTAACAAACTTGGCTGCTTTAGTCAACTGGATGATTCATACAATTACGGGGACTGGTTAGAACTTGACATAGAATTGGTTGGACTGGCATAGGCAAACTTCTCAAGACATGCCCTCCCTCAGCCTTGGCAAGGCACTGTTTGGGTCTGTACAGCTGCACTCCATTTCATTTATCATCACATTTGATATATTTTCCTTTTGATGTTAGCTGGTTATAAAAATGAGAAATCAGTTTTAGTGCTATTCATCTTGTTTCCCTACATTCAGACCATTTTTATTCAGGCCTAAAAGTCAAGGTTTTGGGAAAAGTGGGAAGATCACCTAATGGTTGATAATCGAGGCTCTGATGTCAGATTGACTGGAGTTCAGTCCTAGCTTTGACCGTGGGTAGCTAGGTAACCTTGTGCAATTTTACTAGATCTTTCTGCACCTCAGTTCCCTTACATATAAAATGGGTACAAAAATACCAATTTGGCAAGGTTTTGTATGGATGAATTTAGACAGGTTTGGGCACATATTGCACATTCAGTACATGTTAAACATATTTTATTAATATATCTATTTCAAGATAAAATAATTAGTTGATGGTATAATTAGTAGGGCTTCTAATTTCATACCTTCTTGAATTCCCAATAAATAAGTGAAAATTATCTTGATGCTAGAAAACTACATCCTAGGAAATCTTTTGCTGTAAATTTAGATGAAGAAGGGCTCTTTTCTACCCACAGCTCCCCTAGTCTACTCAAGCTTCAAGTGTTGTCTTTACTAACCCTGCCTCAGCATGCAGCCCTATCCTGGACACACAGTACACCCTAATAGATATTTTGCAAATCAGGCAAGTAGCACACAGGAGCTTTAAACTAAGGACATTTACATAATTTCAACAGATTCTAAATTCTAAATCTGCACAGAAACACCTTTATGCGGAAGATAAGGTAATAATCTTTTTGCAGTTTATATGGATTTAAAAATTTAAAGGCCAAATTATTGCAAAATGTCATGCAGGCAGGGAAGGCCTTAAATCTCAATCTGGGTTTCAGGCAGGGAACCTGAAAGCCTCACAAAGCCACACATAACACTATTAGCTCAAGGAAATGTTTCTCATTGTAACAGGAAAAGGGAAAGTTCGAATAGAAGTCTAGACAGGCTGTCCTGAAAGAACAGTCAGATGAAAGAGCAATTAGAGACTATTAGCACGAGCATGATTGCACTGCAAGAACCAAATAGTTTCGTTTTTTTAAAACTTGAATATTGTAATTAATTTCAATTGCTAAAATAATTTCACTTTTTTAAAAAAGATTAACTTTTAAGATTGCACAGTACTCCTACAAATCACATTAGATACTTCTAGTAGGTAACAGAGGAAAACAATGAAATTTTATGAAATAAAAAGCAGAATCAAATATAGAAAAATATGGCCTAATAGGAACCGAAACCAATTGATTAGTACTTTTCAAGATTCTCCCCAGATACTCAAATATTGAAGGATTACAACTATTGCATCATTGACACATTAAAATAAATCCAACAAGCTTAAAATCTAATAAATTGGGGAGCAAACACATATACTCTGCATAACTGTAGTTTTATTTAATTTCTTAAAATTCTGCAACTTCCAGATAAACAGCAGCAGAAACAAAAGCTCACATAAATGGGTCACAGTAAAGACCAGTTGCCTCCACTTAAACAATACTAGCACAATCATGTGGGCTATGTCATTGAAAGAAGTAGATAATCCATGCACAATTTGAGAAAATTGATTACATATGTATATATGTTCTATCTTACAGAGTATACATTACAATCTCAGCATTAAAGAGACCACTCACATAAGTTACCTTTTCAAAGAAACAGAGATCTTTCCTAAAGAAATAATAATTGGTGATTTGTTGATACTTATTTGGAGTTTATGTCTGGAATACTCTCATGTATGGGTATGCTTAAAACAGTGCAACAATTTTCTATTCGCCCAGTTCTGATCTTCATACTCTTAATAGTTTTAGAACAGCTGGGAACGTGACCTGCTTTTTCAACCATTATATTCCCGAAACTTGACTAATTTGAAGATGAGCAAATTGCACATAATGGGCCAGGGATTCAAGTTCATGATTTTTAGTCTGCACTCTCTTTTCAGGGTACATGGTCTCCTTCCCCTCCCTGCTTCCACCACCCCCACAGCTGCCTTTTCAGGAGCTAAATTCACCAAACATGAAATCAAAGGAAAATTATTTTTTAAGTTTTCTGCAGGCTTATTTTTAAGGAGGATAAAGATTAAGTTATATTTTTTAAAATATTTTTCTTTTCCTTCAGGGGTTATTGCATTTTTAAATAATTTCTAAATATTTGGAATGTATTTAGATGTATGTAGAATACTAGATGTATCAGACATATGGTTTCATAGCAGCTCAAAGTTTTTACAGAAGCATGATATAAAGCAGTGAATTTATAAATACCCCAAGTTCTACTATGTAAGATATTGCTTTCAGAGCCTTTTGGCAAAATCCCATTAAAGGTTTAACTTAGAGCTGAAACCTTTTTTTTTTTTTTTTTTGCTTATATGCAAAAAAAAAAAAAAACAAACAAATTTTTTTTTGGTAAGAAGGACATTGAAATAGGAGAATATATAAGCTGGCTAAACCAAAGCCAGTCCCTCGAGGCTATTTGCTTTTATAAATTTTCTTCATCAAATCTAGAAGGTTGCAACCAAACAGTCTAAATGTCATGTACAATTCTCTAAGTACTGAGAGAGTTACACAGTTTTAGAACTGAAAGGGACCTTAAACTCTTCCCTCTACCAATGAGGGGCCTGAAGCCTGCTGGTTAACTCACTTGGCTGGTCACTTTGGGGCTCATGGATTGTCACTGTTTTTTTTTGGGGGGGGGGTGTTTTTGTGCTGTATATTTGTGTGTGTGGTATATGTGGTACTTATACCCTTACAAGCAAGAGCTTTGTTATTTATCATCTCTTCTTCCTAAGTTGCTCTGTTTACTCTCATCAGCCAAAAGAGTGATCAAAAAGAAAAATACATTCTGGCCAGTACAAAAGCAAAGTTTCCTTTTCTGACTTGGCCTACTGTAGATATATTAGAGACACTTCACACCCAGGACAACTGACTTCTTAAGTAGCAGTGGTAATGAGCTGCAGAGGAGTTCTCTTCTCACTGGAGAAAGCAGAGGAGGTTTTTGAACTTTACCTTGACTTTCCAGCCTACAAACTGTTCCTTCAACTACTGTTTCCGCTTGCCCACTTTGTTGCTATTCTTTCCTTAGTTTCCTCTGTTTTCCAGCTTAGGGAAATTTGGTAGGAAAATATATCATTTATATTTTGTTGATATTTATTTCCCATTTTTGGGCCCTTCCCAAGTTTTTAGATTTGTTTCAGAGCAAAAAAAAAAAAAAAAATTACTTTCTAAGTTTAAGAGGAAAGGCTAAGTCACCGTTCAGTGTGGGCTGGCTCTGATCTGAACTGTAGACATGGCCTTTGCAACTGAGGAAGGAGAGGAGGTAAGCAGTAAACTTACACAGTTTCCTCCAAGAAGTATTATCCATAGATATTTTTCAAGGAAATCGTAATAAAGCAGTTTATTAATTGAGGGTAATCTAGTTAAGTTAGCACCTGCCACGGACTTTTTGAGGTTGTTGTCATTAACCAAATTCTCTGGGAAAAAACAATCTTTGGCACCACTTACTCCAGACAAACTCTGCTTAGACCAAACAAGTGTTATGACCCCGTAGTAACTGTAATGTCCACCAGCCACCCAGGAGTGCCCTTAGGGCTTCTCCTCATTGGTAGGATCCCAGAAATTCTGCTAGTTCCAGAAGTCCCCTAGGAGGCCTACATCATGGATAATAGGCTCTGCAAAGCTAGGAGATCAGCCTTAGAAAAAGGAGAAACACACCAACAAACACCAGGAAACTATGTGTAATGGTTTGCTGCTTGTGCAAAAACCTCAAAGAGGATGAAGGTCAGACAGGGATAATAGGCCAATTTAATTCTGAAAGCACAAGGTGCAAGAAATTTTAATTATGGTCTGCCGCTGAAATCACACAAGATCCAATGGCATCTAACTGCAACTGCTCATCAAGGGAGACAAGAGGTGTAATTGTAACCGCTGCATAATCACTGTGAGGGCACAGGGAAGGCTGCCTTCAGCTCCCAGCAGAGAAGGTATTAAGAGCCTCGAAAAATCCAATACGGGGAAACATGGAGATTGCATGTAGCCAAACAGGAGCTCCTAACACAAAAGCCAAAACGTGTGTATGTATATGTGTGTGTGTGTGTGCGCGCGCGCTGAGGATTTCAGAAATAAAAATATGAAGCTGTTTGACCCACACTGGAGATATGAGATTGGAAAACTCTGATCCCCTTTCTGCTTTGTGGATAAATGCAGACAGAGAAAAGGGCACTGTCTCCTTTAGGAATTTCTCTCCTTGAAGCTTCACCCACTCTCCTTTGTTTAAGACAATTGGCTTGGATGTTACCGTGATTTACAGTAGCAAACTCCCTTTAATTTGTTCCCATCAAACCCAAGTCTGGAGACAAAACGCACGCACACGACTCGAGGTGCCCAAGCCTGCGCAGCTCTGGCAGCCACGCTGCCCGCGCCCTCCGGGCGTTTCCCCCGCACCCCACATCGCGTGGGCGCCCGCAAAGGCACTCGGGGAGAAACCCCTCGTGGACTCTTCACTCCGCAAAGTTTAAGAAAGCCGTGAAGTAAGGAGACCGAACCTCCCATCCGTGCCCGCTGCAAAGTTGGCATTGAAGTTCGTGCCGGGATGTCCCAAATCTTGAGGGGGTGGGGGGCGCGAATGTGCAGAGAGCCAGGAGGATGGATGGAGACCGGGACACAGCGAGGGGAAGGGAGTTTTTCCGAGTGGACGGTCCGTGAGGCGGTTTTCTTCACCGGAAGCCTGTTTGACTCAGAGAGGTCTGGGAGGTGCACGCCAGGAGAGGTCTCCTGGGGCGGCGCAGCCGCGGGGGGGCCAGGGAGCTGTCACCTGCGGGGGACTGGAGTGGGGGTGGGGGACGCTCTCCTAAGTGCCAAGGGAGGACGAGGAATCCAGAGCCATCGGCTCTCGGGGCTCTAAGAAGTGGGGGGAGGGAGATTCGCGAGTGGGCAGGAGGCCAAAAGCAACACCTTTCGGAGACGCTTTTCCCCTCCGACCTCTCCAACTTCCCGCGGCGCTGGTCAAGGACTCCCTCCCACCCCACCCCACGTCCCGGCCCACAATTAGGACCTGTCCACGGCAGAGCGTAAGGTGGAGGGCGGCGGGGAAACAGGACGCGAAGGTGGGGACCCCAAAATGCAAAAACCCTCAGCCCCTAGCGAAGACGACCAAATGCATTCACACCACGCAAGTATCACAGCCGTGTAACAGAGCTCCGGGTCTGCGCCGGGCGCAGTGCCTCGACTCTTCTGTTGTTCCTAATAAAGTCGATTACGTTGCCCTCCCGGAGCTGATTGGAAGGGAACGGAGAGGAAAAGGGGGGGAACGCGGGAAAAAGCGGGGGGGGGGGGGCGGCGAGCAATCAACTTTGTAACCCAGCGCTTCCTCGCGCGATCCGTCGCCATGCTTAAGATTCCCACCCCCGCCGCCCCCCTCTTGCCTTTCAAGTGGATACTGAAACTAGGCCAAAACTTTTTCCCCTCCTTTTCTCTTAGCCACTAGACTGGATTGTGCCCCACGGAGCCCCATGGAGCTCTGCTTTCTTAAGCACAATAGCCGGACTAATTAGATCATAGAAGCAAGGCAGTGATACTGTAACAAGTAGCCCAAGAGGCAAAGAGGGAAGGGGCCCGAAAAGACAGAAAGGGGGAAAAGTTTGCAGCTCTCGCACTTACCAATCAAGCCTCCCACCAGAAAGGCGATGATTTGGAACACGAGCAGAATCCCACCAACAATGCACAGCTTCTTGGTGCTCATGTTTTCTATAATTGCCCCAGCCATTTTTGCGCCCCCCCTTTTTCGTTTCTCCTTGAAATAAATGTTTTAGGGTGTGCTTTTTGCTCCCTTCTCTCACACACTCCCTCCTCCCTCGCCTCCTTGCTGGGCGCTGCAAAACTTCAGAGGTGCTGGAGCGCGGCGAGGATGGGACCGGGACGGAAGGCGCCCGCACGGATTCCCCGGGCGCAGCCGGCTCGGGTTCCCCCAATGCCCGGAGCTGTGATTGTGGCCGCTCCGCCGCCTGTGGACGCTTAAAGGAGCAGGGAAGCGGATCACATGACGCCGACTCCCTCCCTTTCTTCCTCCCTCCCTCTCGCGCTTCCTCCCTCCCTCCCTCCCACTCTTCCTCTACCCCTTGCCCGCCAGTTCGGGGCTCAGAGCTCCAGCGGGTGCTGACGCCCCGCTCCCGAGTCTGGCCTGCAACCTGTCCCGCCAAGGGCTGGTGCCATTTGGGGGTTGCTGTGGATGTGAAGCGGGTTCCCCCTGCCCAGCCTCTCACGGGTTTCCTTTTCTGGTTTCCGAAGTGCGAGATTTATATCAGCGGCGGACCGCCTTGCAGACCTTTAACTTAGGCGTTGACTTTAGGAAACGGTCCCCACCCCCCCCCCCCAGCTGCTAGAACTCTCTTTAGGAAAGAGGAGAAGAATTTTTTTTAAAGGACCAATAGATGCCTAAGTCAAAACACAAGAGATGCGGAATAAAATCTCAGCTCGACTTCCTTCTACCAGGTTCCCAGCCTCGGTTATTGGGCACACACCCAGCTAAATTCCCCACGGCGCCCCTTGAGGAATCTTGCGCTCCAGCCAAATCAGACCACTGTTCGTTACTCCAGCGCGTGGACTTCCACAGCCTTACCGCTGGCTATTGCCTTAAAGAGACCATGTTCTACTCCAACAATTTTAAAACCTGATGTCAAACCAATTAGTCTAAGAAATCTTTCTAATTTTCCACACCACCTCCACGCAGTATCTCTGGGAAGTGAAACCCTCCAATCCTGTGTTTACATTTTTACCTCCTATTGTAAGGATTTGTGTACACGTTTGTCTCCACCACTGAGCTGTAAACTCCTGGGGAATAGGGACCAACTTTTTTTGTTCTTTGTACCCCCCTTGGTGCCTAACAAAATTCTAGCTCAAGTAGGTGCCCGGGATACTTTTGTGGAATGAAGAAGTGAATGTGAAGGCAAGCCTACAGTTTGCATTTGAAAAGCCTAAAGAGAGCTTAGTTGGTTTGGTGGGTACACATACTAAGTTACAATGTTTGTTGTCTCTTTGTGAGAGATCATATATTTATATTTATACTTAACTTCCATAAAAAGAGGGCGAAGTCCTCCCCCATAGGGATTTTCTGCTCTATCAAGATTACATTTCTGGGCCTGGTTTTTCCATGTTTCATAAACGGAACCACTTGGCCAAACAACTCACCTTACTCAATAGGCCCTTGGTTTGGTCAATAGCCCACCCTGCTCCCCACACGCACATTTTCCACCATCACTACTCACACACCTGGTTTCTTGTCCCTCCCTCCTTACACACATTCTTCATGCCAAGAGACGATTTTTCCCAGTCCTCTCTCCTCCTCTACTCCGTTCCTGAATTTTCATTGCCCTTATAGAACATGTCGTGCCAAGTTACACTTTATAGAAGCGTTTATTTCTAGTCTCCAAGTAGAACACACCGCTTTTCAAGGACAAGCACCAAACTTTATGCTACAAAACTCCATCTCTTCAGCGTCTAATAGTTCTTAACAGTTCTGAGGATATAGAATCATGTGTCGCATAAGGATGTTTCAGTCAACAACAGACCGTGTATGTGACAGTAGTGCTATAAGATTATAATACCATATTCTTACAGTACCTTTCATAGATATATTTAGATACACAGAGTAGTTACTATTGCATTACAGTTGTCTATAGCGTTCAGTATAGTAGCATGCTGCACAAGTTTGTAGTCTAGGAACAATCAGCTACATGGTGTAGCCTAGGTGTGTAGTAGGCTATGTTACCTAGGTTTATGTAAGTTCCCTCTATGACATTTGTACAATGACAAATCACCTAACAGCACATTCTCAGAGGGTTGTCCCATCATTAAGCAACGCATGACTGTGGTTGCTGTTTATTCTCTCATTCAACTCTTTGTCCCAGTCACTTACTGAGCCCTTAACATGTTCCAGGCTTTCTTTCTTAAGCACTCAAGGATACCAAGATGTCAGATACTTGCACCTGCCCTAAAGGAGCCCCAGTCCAATTGTTATTCACTGGATAGTAATTAATTACCTCTACTTTGGCAAACACCAGGTACTATCAGAAAGGATGAAGTGGACAGAATTGTTGTCCTTCCAATGTCCTTCAGTTCAGAGTACTCAGCCAGCACTCCTAAGGGCCCATTTATGTTTTCTAAAAGTCATTTGTTTTCCCATAAATATCCTTCTCCTGTTAAGATAGTATATACACTCCAAATTCTATTAACAGCTGCCTCCTTGAGTGGTTATGAATGCCCGCATACATTTGATATATGTGAACAAAAATCTGTCTTTTGCCTTGCTAATCTGTCTTTTGTCAGTTTAATCCACATACCCCCAAGCACTATCCATAAGAGGGTAAAGAAAAAGAGTTGTTGTTTTTTTTTTTTTTAATTTTTGAGACAGGGTCTCATTCTGTTGCTCAGGCTGGAGTGTTGTGCACAATCTCAACTCACTGCAACCTCTACTTCCTGAGCTCAAGCAATTCTCCTGCCTCAGCCTCCCGAGTAGCTGGGATTACAGATGCCCATCACGACGCCTGTCTAATTTTTGTAGTTTTAGTAGAGACAGCGTTTTGCCATTGTTGACCAGGCTGGTCTCGAACTCCTGACCTCAGGTGATCCACCCACCTCTGTGTGCCAAAGTGATGGGATTACAAGCATGAGCTATCGTACCTGGACTCCGTGCACTTCAAATATAAATTGGATCCACAAAAAAATGTCTGGAGTGGTAGAATTGATTTATTCAGATTAGTGAATTCCTTGACTTAGTTTTTAATCAGCTACTACAATACACCCTACACCCTCTGCTCCCAAATGCATCTCTACAGAGTAGCTAGCCTAACTCCTTTAAGTTTCAGTTTTGTCATCTGGTAATGAGAGCCTTGAAATAAGATGCTGGTTCTCCAACAATATCATCCTCTGCTATAAAAAAGTATTTATTATGTAGTCATTTTAATTAAAAAGAGATCTTTCTAATTGCTAATCAATGCTTCTGTCATGAGATTACCAATAATGCCCAACTGAGTGGGATATAGACACCTGTGGTATCCATCACCATGGGCTGCTTTAAAAATAATATAATTTGTATCATGTCTTTTTAAACATTAAAAGTGACTGTTGGATCTTTAGTTCCCAAGTGGACAACAAAGATGCGTAGAAAAGAGCCTGAGAGTTGGAGTCAGCCGGATCTGGGTTGGAACCCTGATCCCAGCTCTGGCCCTTGTTTCGTGTGATCACGGGCTATTACGCAGTTACTTACCAACTCTGTGGCTTCACAGACCAACTCTGAGGCTTCTGTAAAGCCTTCACTCTTTACAGAATAGTTTCCTCTTCTGTAAAATGGAAATAATAATAGTACTACATGGTATTCTTGCAAGATATGAATATTTATTATTATATTTAGGAAACTTTAAAGGAAATCAAGAATCTTGTGTTTAAAAACTAGTAAATAAAACTGATGACTAGTTATTGCTCAGATCTAAAATTTTTATCGTATTGTGATTACTTTTTGAAGCATATATTAGGAGACATCTAGGTGGTTAATTTTACTTGACAAGCGTATTAATAAGGACAACATCTAGTATTGAACTTTGACAATACTCAGTGGTTTTTGACGTAGAAACATCTGTTATAAAAACTTCCAACTACCAAGGAAATGTTTGTTTTGAGTCATTGTCATTAGGTAGATTATCCCAGAGATTGCAGTGATCCAAGGGCAAATCCAACTCTGTCAACAAAAACTCATCATTTTAGGCCAGGCACAGTGGCTCATGTCTGTAATCTTAGCACTTTGGGAGACCAAGGCCGGTGGATCACAAAGTCAGGAGTTCAAGACCAGCCTGGACAACATGTTGAAACCCCATCTCTACCGAAAATATAAAAATTAGCCGGACGTGGTAGCACATGCTTATAATCCCAGCTACTCAGGAGGCTGAGGCAGGAGACTCACTTGAAGCCAGGAGGCGAAAGTTGCAATGAGCCAAGATCGTGCCACTGCACTCCAGCCTGAGTACAGAGCCAGACTCTGTCTCAAAAGAAAAAAACAACAACAAAACAAACAAACAAACTGAACATTTCAAATCCATTTCACTAGATTTTAAATTAGGTATTTTGATTTATTCATCACTTTATTCAGAGTGTTTGAGTTATGGAAGGTCATAGTGATGTTCCATGCATATGTATTGAATAGATGAATAAATGCATGAATGAAGGAATGAATGGATATCTAACTGAAGATAGATATAACTCCTCCCCACCCCCAATTCCTATATATAATTTACTGTCTTATAGTCCTACCTGGCCCCTATATACCAGGCTGCATTTTGCACATGTATCTATATATGTGATGTGTTGTTACCCCAATTGGCTTGCAAATTCCTTCAACACAAGGAGAGTGTGATCTGAGCCTTTGTGTGCCTCACAGTCCCAGCAGAGCACCTTGCACAGAGGAGGGCTCAGATTCTGGAGTTTAGAAAGCCTCCTTTGGAAGCCAAGAGCAGCATATTATTATTGGCATTGCAGTAAATGTAATGTAGAGATCTAAAAGAATTGAATACATCTCCTAAACACCTAATTTACTTCCCAGAGGGACTTAACAAGAGCAATAATCCTACTCTGAGTCTTCTCATTCTCATAAATAGCTTTTATCCATAAATGGCATCCCTATGGCTCCATGGTTGTTGGTATTTTCTTGTAATTGGTGCCTGTGAATGTGAGCAAGCACTGTGGGTTCACACTCTATTATTCAGTGTCACTTTTCACCACACACACACACACACACACACACACACACACACCCAATTTCTCTTAAAATGCCTTTTTTCCCCAAACAAAACCACCCCCCCCTTCTTTTCCTGTGGACCCCTTTGTCTTATTTTGTATGGAAATGCAAGACCTTTCTTAATGCCTCCTTTTACACAATAACTGTGGGTAGGAACTATTCAGAAAACCAATACTTCAACCTGATCTTCAGTTGCTTAATACATACCCCATCTCCCCCTCCCGTTTGGCATCCCCACCTCCTCTGCAGATCTTCATTTCACCTTTTCTTTCGCATTCCACAGACAGTTCAGTCATTAGGCTTATTCGGTCACAGCTTTATGGCTTGCTAGCTGTGTAAATAAATGTGGGGAAACTACTTTTCTTATTTCTTACCATGAATAAATGATACCAGTCTTATGGGCTGTGGTAATCGTTCAACAAAATAAAAAGTGCCTAGCACAGTGCCTGACACAAAGTGCGTGCTCAACAAATATTGCATGTTATAGGAGAGGCGGATTCTGTTCCCAGACAGCAAAACAAAACAAACTATAAAACCCCTAATTATAGTCCCTCTTATAAAATTGCTTCTTTGAACCCAGGCAACCTGGAAGGGTGGGTAAGAAACTTTATAGGTTTCCAGAGGCCTCTAGTGGGAGGCAATGGACAGTGTGAAGTAGCCAACCAGCCCCATTTCTCAGGCTTGAAAGAAGCCGCAGCAGAGAGCTGCAAAGCTCCAGTGTTAAGCCTTTGAGATCACCTGTGCTGGCTGCCTGGAGCAGAGGTGGGAAAAAGGGCTTTTTCTTTTCCAGTATTTTCTTTTTTTTTTTTTTTTTTTTTAGGTGGAGTTTCACTCTTGTTGTCCAGACTGGAGTGCAGTGGTGCAGTGTTTGCTCACTACAACCTCTGCCTCCCAGGTTCAAGCGATTCTCCTGCCTCAGCCTCCTAAGTAGCTGGGATTATAGGCTTTTGTGCCACCACACCCAGGTATTGCCAGTTTTTTATAGTATAAGCCAAATGGGGGCTGAGCTGACTGCTCCTTCATGCGTGTCATGACGGCTCGTCTTCCCCACATCTCCCTAAACTTTGTCATGCTCACTAGTTCCTCAACATCTGTCCCTGTCTGTACAGAGAGGCAATAGGTGGAAAACCCGGGAAGGCCAAGAAACACCTATTGTGGATGGTGGTTCCTGTGATATCCAGACAACACCCAGCACCGTGGCCAACTCGACACACACATTTTTTTGATGAATAGTAATGAATGAATAAGTGCCAGTCCCTGGCTATCCAGCGGTTTGGTAAGACCATAGGCGGCCAATGGCAGGAAGGGAAGCTCAGGCTTAACCTCAGCCCTAGTCTAGATGTGGTAAGAATAGATGCTGACTCAACTCAGAGCCCAATCTTTATCCCCACTGCAGATTAACTCAAAGCCATCACTAAGTAGCTCAGCATGAAGGACAATGTACCATAAAAACAGCCTAGGATGCCTATACGTAACGTGGAAAAGCAAAGGTTGCATGAGGATAATATACAGGAAAATCAAGGACCTCTCCTACTTTGCATTAGTGAAAAGAACCTGAAATGGCTGCAAGTGAGGGAGGGCATCATTCCTCAAACATCAAATACAGTGGAAGCTAATAGCTTTTATGAATAATGCCACTAATTATAGCAATAACAACAATGAGAACTTACGTTGACTACTTTCTATGTACCAAGCACTAAATGCTTTGCCTATGTTCCCTCCATTAATCTATACAACAATCCTGTAAGGTAGGCATTATTTTCATCATTTTAAAAAGAGGGAAGCTATTTCAGAGAAGTTAAGCAATATTCCCTTGGCCACCCTGCTAGCAAGCCAGGAAGCTGAGATTTTAAAGTTGATGCAGCACACCATTTATTTACCCAATCACCAAATATTTATTGAGCCAGAAACCGATCTAGATGCTGGGGAAGAGCAGTGAGCACAACAAAGGCCTTGTCCTCATGGAGCTACATTGGAAAGCCGACATCAGAGGCTTCATTCTTATCTCCTTTATGCCAGCTGCACCCTTTGAACCCACCAAAAGAAAGACACCCAAGAAAGAAAACTGCAGAGCTGTAGAAGTTAGTAGAAATAAAGTTTTTAGCATTTCTGGGTGCCTCACTCTCGCTTTCTCCCTGAGACGCTCAAGACACTCATGCAGAAGCCCCCTTTCCTGCCAACCTCGAGACAGTCATTGTTTTAATGTTTTTCACCTGCTCCTCTGTTCATACGTTCAACTCTGTTCTCTTCCTCAGTACCTAACTCCCACTCAGAGCAAACCTCCTCCCATTAAGCCTTAAATTTTTACAGTCTGTTTTTGCTGGTATTTGCTGCTAAGGGCTTTTCCAACTTGAAGATCAATTTTCAAGTCAAATGACTCAGGAGAGTAATTGTTAAGCCTAATTCTAGAGTGTTTTGAGGACATTCTTAATATACATTAAGCAAAAAGCATGTAGTGCATAAAATTAATTTAGTCTTAGATAATCTGCAGATTGAGTCTTATAATATTTTTGTTTGTTTATTTTGTTGTCCTGATATGAATCCCCAGTAAAGACCCTCTTTGCCCACGAGTTTGAGTTGTTTTATGAATATTCACCTTAAGACAACAACGTATCAGGGCAAACATTTTCCTACTTCTGATATATGTTGCTGTAGTTTGGCTTGTCTGACCCCTTCAGATCTCATGGGGAAATCTGATCCCCAAGGTTGGAGGTGAGGCCTAATGGGAGATGTTAGGATAAGGAGGTGGATTTCTCTTGAGCAGATGAATGCCCTTCCTGGGAGTGGGTGATGAGTGAGTTCTCACTCTGTTGGTTTCCAGGAGAGCTGGTGTTACTTCCTTGCTCACCCTAGGACCTCTGTAAATGCCAGCTCTCCCTTGCCTTTCCCCATAAGTGGAAACAGTCTGGGGCTGTCAGCAGATTCCCAGTCTTCTAGCCAGCAGAATTATGAGCCAAATAAACCTTTTTTAAAAAATTAATTACCCAGTCTACCTATAGAATGGGAGGAAATTTTTGCAAACTATGTGTCTTACAAAGGTCTAATATTCAGCATCTATAAGGAACTTAAGCAAATTTACAAATAAAAAAAAAACTTTGTTAAAAAAGTGGGTAAAGGACATGAACAGACAATTTTCAAAGAAGACATACATGCAGCCAACAAGCATATGAGAAAAGCTCAACATCACTGATCATTAGAGAAATGAAAATCAAAACCACAATGAGATACCATCTCACACCAGTCAGAATGGCTATTATTAAAAAACAAACAAACAAGCAAAAAAAAGACAGACACTGGCAAGGTTAAAGAGAAAAAGGAGTGTGTATATACTGTTGGAGGGAATGTCAATTAGTTCAACCATCCCGTGTGGCTGATTCTTCAAAGATCTAAAGACAGAACTTCCATTTGACTTAGCAATCCCATTACTGGGTATATGCCCAAAGAAATACAATCATTGTACCATAAAGACACATGCCTGTGTATATTCACTGTAGCACTATTTACAATAGCAAAGAAATGAAATCAACCTAAATGCCAATCAATAGTGGACTAGATAAAATGTGGTACATATGCACCATGGAATACTATGCAGCCACAACAAAGAACAAGATCATATTCTTTGCAGGAACATGGATGGAACTGGTGGCCATTTTGCTTTGCAAACTAATGCAGGAACAGAAAACTAAAGAAATATCACATGTTATTACTTACAAGTGGGAGCTAAATGATAAGAACACATGGATACATAGAGAGGAACAGCACATACTGGGGCCTATCAGAGGTGGAGGGTGGGAAGAGGGAGAGGACCAGGAAAAATAACTAACGGGTGGGCTTAATGCCTGGGCGATGAAATAACCTGTACAACAAGACCCCATGACATGAGTTGATGTATGTAACAAACCTGCATAGGTACCCACTGAACTTAAAATAAAAATTAAATTAAAAAGAATACTACTAAAAAATAAATAAATAATTAATAACTAAATTACCCAGTCTCATTCATTCCTTTACAGCAAAATGAATGAACTCGCGCCTGTGTCTGAATCTGATACTTGAAGCGTGAATGACTTGATGAAGCTTTCTTTCATTTATTCCATAAATGTTTATTACGTGTTGACCACATGCCATGGCAAGTGCTGGGACACAAATGCAAGAATGACGAATATCTTTTACTCTCACAAAGTTTATAATCTCATGTAAGTAAAAGGATATTGGTGATACAATGACTTATGAGCTGAGAGGGTAAGTCCTAAAGAATGACTGCTGTAAGAGGCATAGAAGAGACTGCAGGCTGGAGAAAGCAAAATGACAAGGATTGCTCTCCTTAACTTAATGCACAGGGTCCTCAATGCTTGGTTCCATTTGACCATCACAGAAACAGCAGAGTTAGTGGTTCAGAGCATGGGCTCCAAAGCCAGACCACCTGACTTTGCCACTTACTAGCTGTGCGCATGGGCCAGTTACGTTAATTGCTTTGTACCTCAATTTTCTCACCTGTAAATGAGATTGTAATTAATATTAAGAGGATTTATTTGTATAAAGTGTTTTCAACAGTGCCTGAAACACAGTAAATTTAATATAAGTAAGTATTCACCAAAAAAAGGGCAAGTAGCCTGGGCACGGTGGCTCAGACCCGTAATCCCAGCACTTTGGGAGGCTGAGGTGGGTGGATCACAAGGTCAGGAGTTTGAGACCAGCCTGACCAACATGATGAAATCCCGTCTCTACTGAAAAATACAAAAATTAGCCAGGCGTGCTGGTGGGCATCTGTAATCCCAGCTACTCAAGAGGCTAATGCAGGAGATTCACTTGAACCCAGAAGGTGGAGGTTGCAGTGAGCTAAAATCTGTGTAAAAAAAAAAAAAAAAGAGAGACAGAGAAAAGTAAGTTTTTCCCTCTTCTGCCAATCCCACAAGGGTACCTTGGTTTCTGTCCACTTTTAAAATTTGTATTATTTTTATTTTACTTTAAGTTCTGGGGTACATGTACAGAGCAGGGTTCTGTCCACTTTAAACATCTTGATAAACCTCCCAAGCACCACATGTTGTTGGATGTATGTCCATTAGTTATTATTAATGTCCATTATAAATTTATTGGACATCTCCTATATGCCAGGTGCTGTTATTCAACATGAGAGGCAGTATGAGAAGCAAGGATTTAGAATCAAACAGATGTTGGTGGAATTCTGGCTTAACCATGGTCTATCTCTGAGACTTCAGGAAAGTAACTTAACCTCTCAGAGCCTCAGCTAAGTCATCTGTGAAATGGAGATGATGTTATCTTCAAAAAAAATCTGTGATGAGGATGGAATACATTCAAAATATAAACAGCAAAATGCTTGGCATTTTGCTAAGCACTCAATAACAAGGAGAAACTAGAGGAGGTAGAGGAGGAAAAGAAAGATAATCTTGGAGGTGGATACTGTTACTTAGTTAGAAAAGTGAGGTTCGATGCCCTCAAACCCTGCCTTCTCATCCTGCCCTGGTCAGAGACTCTTTCTCCTCTGCGCCACGTTCCCCTCAACTTCAATTTCCTATAATCCCTACAATGATGTTCTCATTGTACTTTTCTCCTAGCAAGCTGTCTGTTGGAAAAACATTAAGACTCCTGGACTGCTTGTTGAAACTCTGTCTTTCAAAAATTACACATACTTTGAGATGCTTTTTGATCCTTCTACCCCATAACCTGACACAGCTTTTCCCTTGGTGAACCCTCATGCAACTAACTTTCTATGTCTATTACGTCTCTTCGCACATATTGCCCCAGATTATAGTTATTTGGGCACTTGTCAAATCCACTTCGGTGTTTTATACATTTTTGAGGTCAAAAGACTGTGTTTTACTCAGAAGTCTTTTTATTTAATTCTAATAGAACCCCATGGCTCTTCTAGGTCTTGGCTTCTAAGGTTTCATATTTCTTCATCTCTCTCTCTCAATAGATGTTCTATTTTATGGGACAAGGAGAGGTGGGGGCCATCAAGTATAAACATTCTCAGCCTCCAAACTGATCAATATCTTCTCATGCCTTGTCTCCAAGGAAGCAATGAGCCAGCTGGGCGTGGTGGCTCACGCCTGTAATCCCAGCACTTTGGGAGGCCGAGGCGGGTGAATCATTTGAGGTCAGGAGTTCAACACCAACCTGGCCAACATGGTGAAACCTGTCTCTACTAAAAATACAAAAATTAGCTGTGTGGTAGTAGCGCACTCCTGTAATCCCAGCTACTCAGGAGGCTGAGGCAGGAGAATTGCTTGAGTGTGGGAGTTGGAGGTTGGGGTTAGCTGAGTTCATGCCACTGCACTCCAGTCTGAGTGACAGTGAGACCCTGTCTCAAAGGAAAAAGGAAAAGAAAAAAATACTTGAAATGAGTAATTTATAAAGGAAAGGGGTTTAATTGGCTCACAGTTCCATAGACTGCATAAAAAGCATAGCTGGGGAGGCCTCAGGAGCCTTACAATCATAATGGAAGGCGAAGGGGAAGCAGGCAGTTCTACATGAGCAGGAAGAAGTGAGCGAAGGGGGAAACAACCAGATCTCCGGAGAACTCACTCACTATCATGAGAACAGCAAGGGGGAAATCCTCCCCGGTGATGCAATCACCTTCCACCAGGTCCCTCCTCCAACACTGGAGATTACAATTCGACGTGAGATTTGGGAGGGGACACAGATCCACACTATACCAGGCTGCAATAACAAAACACCACAGACTGGGAGACTTAAACAATAAAAATTTATTTTCTCACAGTGCTGGGGGCTGGAAGTCCAAGAACAAGATGTCAGCAGTATTGACACCTTGGATTCCTGAGGCCTTTCTCCTCAGCCTGCAGATGACCACCCTCTTGCTGCCTCTTCACAGGGTCTTTCCTTTGGGTATGTGTGTACCCCTGATGTCTCCTTCCCACCTTTTATTTATTTATTTATTTTTAGATGGGCTGTTGTTTTGTTGCCCAGATTAGATGGATTCAAGTGATCCTCTTAGCTTCTGAAATAGCTTGGTTTACACGTAGCCACTGTGCCTGGCTTCCTGTTCTTCTCATAAGGATATTAGTGATGTTGGTCTACGGCCCTATCCTAAAGGCCTCTTTTAACTTAATCATTTTCTTTAAAGACCAGATATAGGTGAAGGGGAGGAAGGCAGCACATCACACTGCCATGTGTGTACCTATGCAACAATCTTGCATGTTCTTCACATGTACCCCAAAACCGAAAATGCAATTTAACAAAAGAAGAAAAAAAAAAGACCTAGTGTTCAAACATCATCACATTCTTTACTACTGGGAGTTGGGATTGCAACATATAAATTGGTGAAGGAGCACAATTCCACTCATAACAAATGAATATATAAGCTATGGAGCCACTCAGATCAAGATATAAAACACTTCTACCATCTCAAAAGGTTTTTCTGTGCTCCTTCCCAGCTGATTATTCCTCCTTAGCCCTTAAGTTGTATTAAAAATCCACTTTTTTTTTCGCATTTCTCACCATTGATCTGTTGAGCATCATAATATGTATTTGTATTCTTTTGTAACCAGCATTTGCTGCCCAGAATGATGTCTGTGATACTCATCTTTGTTATTGCATGTAGCAGTATTTCACTTATTTTATTTCATTGTGTAAATATGATCACAATTCATATGACATTTGAGTTTCTTCTAGTTTTTGGCTATTATGAATAAAGCTACTGTAGGCATTCTTGTGTTTGTCTTTTAGTTGACATAATTATTCCATTGTGTTATATATCTATGCAAAAGCAAAATTGCTGGGCTATAGAAATATGGTTATATTCAATGTTACTGTATACTGTAACAATTTTCCAAAGTCAATATGCCAACATACATTTACATTCACAAATCAAGTTACAAATGTTCCACATCTTCATCAACGCTTAGCAGTGTCAGTCTTTTTCATTTTAGCCATTCTGGTAGGATATATGAGTATATAATTAGACTTCAAATTTGTATTCTGTGATGACTATGCTGTTGCCTTTTGTTCACTGAGATTTGTAAAATGTCTGTCCAAGTCTTTTTTCTATTTTTAAATTGGTCACCGTTTTTATCTTTACTTATTTATGGAAGTTCTTTATATAGGCTGGGTACAGTGGCTAATGCCTGTAATCCCAGCACTTTGGGAGGCTAAGGCAGGTGGATCACCTAAGGTCAGGAGTTCGAGACCAGCCTGGTTAACATGGTGAAACCCTGACTCTACTAAAAACACAAAAACTATCCGGGTGTTGTGGCAGGAGCCTGTAATCCCAGCTACTTGAGAGACTGAGGCAGGAGAATCACTTGAACTCAGAAGGCAGAGGCTGCCGTGAGCTGAAACGGTACCACTGCACTCCAGCCTGGGCAACACAGTGAGACTCTATCTCAAAAAAAAAAAAAAAAAAAAAAAAAAGAAGTTCATTATATATTCTGAATGCAGATTGTTTTCCAAGAATTGTATTGAAAATATCATCTCTTGGTCTGTGGTCTATCTTTTCTGTTTTTTTTTTTTTTTTTGAAGGTGTTTTTCAGGAACAGGCATGCTTAAGGTTAATTAAATCCAATGTATCAATATTTCCTTTTATGATTTGTGTTGTTTCTTTATTTTAAAAATCTCTTCTTACTGCAAGGTTATGAAGATACTCTCCTGTGTTTCCATCTTGAAGCTTGATTCTTTCATTTTCACATAAAGGACTGGGAGTCATCTCAAATTAATTTTTCTATTTGCCTATCCATTGACCCAGGGCCATTTCTTTCCCACTGAATTGCAGTGATGGCTACACAGTAAATCAGGTAACCATTTGTGTAGGTCTGCTTCCGAGCTCTCTACTTTGCTGTCTATTTGTCTTACGGTAACATCAGACTATTAATTATTGTAGCTTCACAGTAATTTTGTTTTTGTTTTTTGTTTGTTTGTTTGTTTAGTTTTGTTTTTGAGATAGAGTCTTGCTCTGTTGCCCAGGCTGGAATGCAATGGTTCAAGCCAGGTTCAAGCAATTCTCTTGCCTCAACCTCCCGAGGAGCCGATTACAGGTGCCAGCCACCACACTCAGCTAATTTTTGTATTTTTAATAGAGACAGTGTTTCACCATGTTGGCCCCACTGATCTTGAACTCCTGACCTCAAGCAATCCATCCACTTCAGCTTCCCAAAGTGCTGGGATTACAGATATAAGCCACTACACCTCCTGGCCTCACAGTAATTCTTTTTTTTTTTTTTTTTTTTTGAGATGAAATCTCAATCTTGTCCCTTATGCTGAAGTGCAGTGGCACGATCTTGGCTCACTGCAATCTCCGCCTACCAGATTCAAGCCATTCTCCTGCCTCAGCCTTTTGAGGAGCTAATTTCTTCCATTTGATTTCAAACGGTCTTTTAGATATTTTTCTCAGCCATCTTTTACTTTTTCTATTTTGAGACAAGATCTCACTGTGTCACCCATGCTGGCGTGAAGTGGCACAATCATAGCTCTCTGCAGTCACAATCTCCTAAGCTCAAGTAATTATCTTGCCTAAGCCTACCCCGTAGCTAGGAATACAGGTATGAGCCACCACTCCCAACTAACTTAAAAGTTTACATATTTTTTTGTAGAGATGGGGTCTGGCTGTGTTACCCAGGCTGGCCTCGAAATTTTGGCTTCAAGTGATCCTCCTACCTCAGCATCCCAAAGTGCTGGAATTACAGTCATGAGATGCTTCACAAAGCCCCTATTTTATCATTTTTAAGGGAGGGATATTGTATTACTTTTATATCCAAACACAGAAAATTCCAGTGCTATTATAAATAGCATTAAATTTTCTTTATTTTCTAGTTGTAGTAGTAGATATATACATATAAATAAAATTGATTTTCTATATCAACTATCTATCCACTGACCTTACAAGAAAAATGTTTTCCTTTTTTTTTTTTTTTTTTGAGATGGAGTCTTGCTGTGTCATCAGGCTGGAGTGCAGTGATGTGATCTTAGCTCACTGCACCCTCTGCCTCCCGGGTTAAAGTGATACCCCTGTCTTTGCCTCCTAAGTAGCTGGGACTAAAGGTGCATGCCAGCACACTCAGCTAATTTTTGTATTTTTAGTAGAAATGGGATTTCACCATGTTGGCCAGGATGATCTCAATCTCTTAACCTTGTGATCTGCCCGCCTTGGCCTCCCAAAGTGCTGGGATCAATGGCGTGAGCCACCATGCCTGGCTGATAAATGTATTTTTATAATTTGTTTATAGATTCTTTCAATTTTTTACATGAAAAATTATGTCATATATGAATAATAGTAATTTTATTTCTTTGTTTCTAAACTTCATGGCTTTCATTTGTTTGCTTGCTTTATTGTGTTGATGAATTTCTCTAGTGCAATCTAGAATTAAAGTCACCATTATTATTTGATATTTATTTCAGAGATGCTAGCCATTGCAATTGGACAAGAGAATAAAAAAAGAAACAAGAAGAAAACAAACTTAGAATTATGTGTGATTAATATTATTATAAATCTAAATAGTCAAATAAAAATAATTCAAGCAATACCATAATCACAATAGTTAAAAGTTCAATTACTTGGCCAGGCACAGTGACTCATGCCTGTAATCCTAGTACTTTGGGAGGCCAAGGCAGGCAGATCGCTTGAGGTCAGGAGTTCAAGACCAGCCCCTGCCAACATGGTGAAACCTCATCTCTACTAAAAATACAAAACATTGGCTGGGTGTGGTGGCACACGCCTGTAGTTCTGGCTACTTGGGGGGCTGAGACAGGAGAATCCCTTGAACCCAGCAGGTGGAAGTTGCAGTGAGCTGAGATCATGCCACTGCCCTGCAGCCTAGGTTACAGAGTGAGACTTCATCTCAAAAAAAAAAAAAAAAAAAAAAACTCAATTACTTTACTTTAGAATAATGATTATCTGCCAGAAATTAGAATGAAAAGAATATCTCATTCACAATAACTATTCTAGGAGTTAATCTAATAAGAAAGCATGAAAATTTAAAGTTCCACGGAGGCAAAAATTTTTAAAAAGAGTTAAAAAACATTCTTTGGAGACATTAATCAATATTTTTAAAAAAGTTATTTTTGAACCAATCTAAACTATAATGGAATTCCTATCAAAAACTAAACAAGGTTTTTTGAAGATTTCAGAAATTTTGAACTAAATGATGCTAACGTTTATATGACAAAATAAACGCATAGGAAAATATTTGAAAAGAAAAGAATCATGAGGTGGGTTGAGTACATCAGATAAAGTATTGCTTTCAAGTATCTGAACTTTCTTTCTGACCTCAAATAGACAAACAGATCAATGAGGCAGGTGAATAAATCCATAAATAATCCAGAGTAATGATCTGAGTCTAATGATAAAAGTCATATTTTTAATAAATGAGGAAAACATAAATTGTTGAATAAATAATATTGGTAACACTGATTGAACATTTGAAAAACAAAACTTGAATTTTCCCCCTCCTTCTTCTCTATTGAAATGTGAAAAAAGAAATCACAAAATAATAGACAAGAACATATAATAATACTAATCCAGACATAATTTTGGTATGGGAAATGCCTTTCTAAACTTATTCCAAAGTCCTCAAGCCATACAGAAAAGATTAATATCTACATTTTAATCTTAACATATTCAACGTTTATCAAATTTCTTTTCTTTTGAGACTGAGTATTACTCTGTCACTACAGTGAAAAAAGGCCAAATAGAAGACAAGAACATGTTGGGAAAAATATTTGCAGCAAATATGACAAGGCACCTTAATATACAAAAAAACTCACAAGTAAGTAAATGAAATGTAAGGCTGAGTGTGGTGGCTTAAATCTGTAATTGTAGCACTTTGGGAGGCTGAGGCTGGAGGATTTCTTGAGGCCAGGAGTTTGAAACCAGCCTGGTCAACATAGGCAGACCCTACGGCCTGTATGAAAGAAAAATTCAAAAATTAACTGGGAGTGGTGGCATGTACCTGTAGTCTGAGCTTCTGGGGAGGCTGAAGCAGGAGGATTGTTTGAGCTTCAGAGTTTGAGGTGAGCCATGATTGCACCACTGCACTCTATCTGGGCAACAGAGTGAAACCCTGTCTCCAAAGCAAAAACAAAAACAAAGATGTATAACTCAATTAAAAAAAAATGGGCAAGTGAGTTCATGGAAAAAATATTAGTGGGCAATTAACACCTGAAAAGATACTTAACCATATTGATATTTAAAAATACATAAACTAAAGAAGAATAAAATGTATTTTTTAATCCAATTAAGTATATTAAAAAGTTGGGTAAGCCCCAAGCTGAAGGGAAATAAATTGTTGATAGAATAAATTATTATAAACCTTTTGTAGGAAACTTATCAACATCTGTCCAAATTATTAATGAGCATACCTTTTGACCCCCAAGTTGAAATTGATCTGACCCATATACCTGCAAAAGTGTTCAAAGATATGTGTACAGGAATCTCATCATTTTGGTGTGGCATTGCTTTTTGAGACAGTGTTATGGGCTGAACAGTCTTTTCCTAAAACGTATATGTTAAAATCCTCACTCTCAGTACCTGAAAATGTGACTGTATGTGGAAATAGCGCTTTTAAAGAGGTTATTAAACTAAGATGAGACTGTTAGTGTGGGTCCTAATGCAATCCAACTGGTGTCCTTGTAAAGAAGAGAAGATTTAGACACTGGTGGCACACCAAGGGTGTGAGCAAACAGAGAAAATCAATGTGAGGGCTTAGAAATTAGGCAGCCATCTACAAGCCAAGGAGAGAGGTCTCAAAGAAACCAAACCTGCTGACACCTTGACCTTGGACTATCAGAACTATCAGAAAATAAACTTCTGAGCTGGGCATGATGGCTCACGCCTGTAATCCCAGCACTTTGGGAGGCCAAGGTGGGTGGATCACCTGAAGTCAGGAGTTTAAGACTAGCCTGACCAACATGGAGAAACTCTACCTCTACTAAAAATACAAAATTAGCTGGAAATGGTGGCACGTGCCTGTAATCCCAGCTACTTGGGAGACTGAGGCAGGCGAATCACTTGAATGCAGGAGGTGAACGTTGTGTTGAGCTGAGATGGTGCCTTTGCACTCCAGCCTGGGCAATAAGAATGAAACTCTGTCTCACACACAACAAAAAAAAGAAAGAAAATAAATGTTTGCTGTTTAAGCCACCCAGATTGAGGTATTTTGTTGTGGCAACCTAAGTAAATTAAAATAAACACTGAAAGTGAAATATTCTAATGGCTATAAATGGAAGAAAATGTTAGCAGAGGTTATGTCCATGGTTACAGAGAAGGAGAAGACAGGAAAATTTGATGTTTTAATTTATATTTTTTATTTCATTTATTTAAAAATTTTGAATCTTATTGTTGCTGTAAGAAAATAAACCAGCTAATTTTTTAAAGTGATAGAGAATTTGTGTCAACTTTTAAAGTCCAAGAAATATGCCCAGAAACCTTCTTTGAGACCTACAAAGCTTCCATTGATTTATTTATCTTTGATTTGTCATTTTTTATGATGTAGCTTAAAAAAACGTATTTAGACTCTCTTGTTTAGTTCAGTTGCTGGTGATTCAGCCATTTTCTATTGTTTTGCTTTCATAAATTTTTGGGTTTATTTCATCTCCCTTCCTAAACTTAAGAAACCATGATTTTGTGCACTCAAGAATCACATTGGGATATCAGAAAAATCCTTCAAAGTAAAGTTGAGTTATTTATTTCTTAAGAAGACATCAACCAACCTGCTGTAACATGAAAGAAGTAACAACCATCCAGTTGTAATAACCCTCTATTTTAATTACATTTTAGGCCAGAAGACTTAGGGACAAACATATAGCAGACAGCACTGTTACTGGGCAATGGTCCACTTTAAATACAAATCCACAGCCCTACTTCAGACTTTCTTAGAAACATGACTCTCAGGCAACTAAGGGAATAGAAAAATAGTAGAATCACTAATTACTTGGCCTTAGATGTTAGTATAACTCTAATGCCAACTTCCCCCACCCCTTTATTTTAGGAGACTATGGTTGAAGTCAAAGTAACTATCTCATTTTGTTTAAAAACGTGAAAGTCTATGGCTGGGCAAGGTAGCTCATTCCTGTAAACTCAGCACTTTGGGAGGCCCAGGTAGGCAGATCATGAGGTCAGGAGTTTGAGACCAACATGGCCAAGATAGTGAAACCTTGTCTCTACTAAAAATACAAAAAAATTAGCTGGGTGTGGTGGTGTGTGCCTGTAATCCCAGCTACTCGGGTGGCTGAGGCAAGAAGCTTGCTTGAACGTGGGAGGCGGAGGTTGCAGTGAGCTGAGATCGTGCCATTGCACTTCAGCCTGGGCAACAGTGTGGGACTTGGTCTCAAAATAACAAAAACAAACCAAAAAAAAACCAAAAAACAAAAAACATGAAAGTGTGAGTTATTTAATAAAGAGGTAATGTGATGTTTAATGAACACAGCTGTAAATTGTTACGATATTCTTTAAGCAGAGAGAGATTATAGAGTAGGAGTGGAGGAGATGCAAGAACTAAATGACAGAAAATGTCCTTAAGGCTTAGCATCCTCATACCTTTTCACCATCAGCTTGCATTGGCTCTATAGGCTTCAATGGTGTTATAATCCAATTGAATAAGCATTTCTCTTACGGGCTTCCTATGGGTCTGGAGCTCCTGTTAGGCCCTGTGAGGATAGCAAGAGAAGTCTATGACATATAGGCCTTGAAGGACATTAGGAGCCATGTAGCAGCAGTAGCTTTTGCCTGCCTTAAGCAGAGGGGAGGCTATCCTTACTGAAACACTTGGTCTCAGGAGCAGAAATTACAGAGTAAAATGACAAGAGAGGAAAGGTCACATGGATTTGATGTTCATCTACAAATATAAAATCCAAAAGGTTCTGAAAACCCAATTATCTTGGGTTTTTTTTTTTTCTTTTTTTTTTTTTTTTGACATGGAGTCTGGCTTTCTCACCCAGGCTGGAGTGCAATGGCTCGGTCTTGGCTTACTGCAACCTCTGACTCACAGGTTCAAGCAATTCTCTGCCTCAGCTTCCTGGGTAGCTGGGATTACAGGCACCCACTACCACGCCCCGCTAATTTTGTTGTATTTTTAGTAGAGACCAGGTTTTATCATCTTTGCCAGGCTGGTCTTGATCCCCTGACCTTGGGATCCACCAACCTCGGCCTCCCAGAGTGCTGAGACTACTGGCGTGAGCCACCACACTCACCAGAGTTACTTCTAATTTGTATTTATCCCACTTAATGAAGAGATATTCACATGTTTTACTGAAGAAATATTAGTATGTCACATTAATTGGAGTAATGTATAGCAACACTTCACTTACTTTCTCCCCCTTGGGAAGAAATCTGTTTCCCTAACGCTGGACTTGGTCGTATGACTAGCTTTGGCCAACAGACTGTGAGGGGAGCTGATGAGAGCAGAGGTGTTAAATGTGCTGAGATTTGAATTGGTCTGGCCTTTGGCCTTCCCATTATTTACCATGAGAAGGCCTGACCCAGGGAATCAGTGATCCTGGAAGAAAGAGAAGAAATGCAGAACAGCATCCCCACAGAGCCATGAAATAAGAAAAACATGGTTGCTTTTGTAAGCCATCGAGTTTTGGAGTGTTTTGTTATGAGGAATTGTTAAGGTAATAGCTACCTGATACAATGTTTTAGATTTTAAAGTGCTACCTCAGACTCTGCTGGGGATGTTGCACAATATACAGTATGTACATCATATTTCCTTTGTAAACATGCTATCTAAAATTTTTGTTATTTTTTATTGAGGTATCATAGTTATACATATCTGGAGGATACATGTGATATTTTGATATACATATGCAATGTATGATGATTAATCACGGTAAATGGGATATCCATCACCTCAAACGTTTATCTTTTCTTTTTATTTGAAACATTACAATTCTTCCCATCTAGCAATTTTGAAATATACAATATATGATTGATAACTATAATTTCCCTACTGTATATCAAATACCAAAACCTATTCCTTCTACCTAACAATATTTTGGTCCTTATTAACCAATTTATCTTCATTTCCCCTGCTTTCCTTACCAGCCACTGGTAACCACCATTCTACTCTCAACCTCCATGGAATCCACTTTTTTTTTTTTTTTTTTTTGAGATGGAGTCTTGCTCTGCTGCCTGGGATGGGGTGCAGTGGCACGAACTTCTCAGCTCATTGCAACCCTGCCTCCCGGGTTCAAGCAATTCTCTGCCTCAGCCTCCCAAGTAGCTGGGATTACAGGTGTCCACCACCACCACCAACTATGGTTTTTTGTAAATATTCCATGTCCCAAGTTTATTTTACTGGAGAAATGCCCATGAGTTCTACAGGCATGCTACAGTCATATATCACTCCAGCTTTAATGACATGCTATAGTCAGAGTAAACGATTCTCAAGTAGTGTAGTTTTTTCTATAAAAAAGTCCACAGCATCTTCAGTGAGTCAACCTGTCCTTGTTCCCTGGCCATTATTGATTAAAGAAGACAAACTTGATGTGAGGGAGGCCAAGTAGCTTGACAAGACTTGGCAAAATCTCCACCCAACAGAGGCACACAGAGAGGAAGAGACAGTGGAGGCCATACCCTGAATGATGTTGAATTTTAATCTTGTCCTACATCACACTCTTCAAAGTACAGGATTAAAGTCAACAATAACTGATGGCACAGCTCTCCAATCATAACTTCACCTTACTTTCATTACCTAACTTATTTGCAACAAACTCTCGTTATCAAGGTAATCTGCTATTGACTATTCATTTGCAATTTTTTTTTCGAGACAGGGTCTTGCTTAGTTACCCAGACTAAAATATAGTGGTGTGATCACAGCTCACTGTAGCCTTGACCTCCTGGGCCCCAGTGATCCTCCTACCTCAGCCTCCCGAGTAGCAGGGACCACAGGCACACGTCACCACATCCAATTAATTTTTTTTATTTCTTCGAGCAACAAGGTCTCACTGTGTTGCTCAGACTGGTCTTGAACTCCTAGGCTCTTTTTCCTCCCACCTCACTTGAGAAATGTTAAGAAATGAAAGGTGCTGAGATTACAAGGGTGAGCCATAAGACCTGGCTATTTATTGCAATCTTAAAGAACTTTACTTACCAGTATATTAATGTCCCCTACTTCTACCTAAGAACTGAGGAAAATAAGATAAAAAGAAAATATTATAGTTACAACCTAAACTTAGAGTTATACATCCTGGGCTACCAAGGACAGTCATAGGTTATACAACTGGATTTATACCCAGCATAATTGTTAATAATGCCCCTTTCAGGCTCAGAAGTTTCAGACGGTCACTCTAACAAGATTAGTTGCAAAAGAGATCTTGTGTAAGGCAGAGGATACTTACATGTTGAAATGAGGTGGAGATGACAGAACAGGTTATGCAATTTTCTTTGCTAGTAGCTTCTAAAATTTATTATTCAACTGAATATTTTAAGAAAATGTGTCGTATCCAAGGAGCTGAACAATAAATTTTGTTTCTGATGCTGCTAGAAGCAGATAAATTTTGAAATGTGCCCTGATAAAACCGCTGTCCACAGGGATATAAATTCATGTTATGTATTAATACATCCAGAAGCTCCTAATTCATGCTTGGATTATGCTTATATTTGACCTAATGTCTTTAATGAAATCTTAGCTGTTTTCTTGATTTTTGTTTACATTTGTTTTATCTCACTATAAGTACATGTCAGAGTCCACTCAGTGTCACTAAAATAGTCTGAGTCATTTGCTATTACCTCTCCTATCATCAACAACCCTTAAGAACAAGTCACAGAGGATGTGCAAGCAAAGCATGCCAGAGACTGAAAATTAAAAATGGAATGCTGTGAATGATCCTTGACTTTTTGCTAAAGCTTTTTTCGTAGGTTTTAGTGCAATATCTGGCCCATCCATCTGCTTCTTGGTGTTACATTTCATTTCTACTGCTTAGTTATAAGATCCTGACTCCTTCTATTTTATGATGCAAACTGCTGACTGTTTCCCAATATTAATTTTCTCTTTGCCTATGATAATATCCATTCCCCTTGATATGGTAACATGGCTGCCCAGCTAGAGACTAAAGACATTTGTCAGTCCCACTGAAGCCATGTGTGGCCATCTTACTAAGTCCTTGACTACTGAATGTGAAAATAAGATGTGTAAATTATTTCTACATTGTTTACTTAGTGACAGCTTCTTGCCCTAGATTTGTTTTCTAATCCCTTACTGAAAACTGGTGAACAGATGTGCTGGTCACCCAGCTTTGACCATGAAGATGATGGCAATGCCCTGGGACCTTGTAACCTACAGTGTGGGGCTTGGACTAACAGCATCACCATCACCCAGAAGCTTTTTAGAAATACAAAATCTCAGTCCCCATTCCAGGCCTACTGAATGAGAATCTGCATTTTTAGCATAATCCACCAGCGATTTAAATTCACATTAACATTTGAGAAATCTTAATAAGATACAATAGAACAACAAAAAGAAAGGAATCTAGGTCTATTAATTATTTTGTTGAGCAGAGCTATCTGCTAGCCTGGTCTGCCCACCTATAGATTGTTACAAGAAAGCACAGTGAAATTCTATCTCACTAAATCATTGAAATTTGGGGTCTCTTTTTGATCTCTATCCTAATTTACATAGATTTTATTCCTTGTGACAAGAAATCTACTATTTAAACGTCTGCTAGAGTCTTGTGGAGAAAGAGATGAGAAAGGATGCTATTTCCTTTTGGACTATTCTGGAGTACTCCCTCCATCCTTTAGAAGAGTACCTAAATTTAACTCAGGCTATGTTGATTTATCTGGGACTAGGAGAGTGGGGAGTGCTCTTACCCCAACCTCTTGAGTATTACTCTCCATATTCCAGCTATCATTTTTGGTCTCCTTGAGGATGCTGAGTTAAGAAGCTCAATATAAATATTAAATGAACTGAATACAAAATGTCTCCGGAGATGGTTTCATCATTTTTTTTTTTTGTAGAAGACCCAGATTTGAGCTGGCAGCATTACTCAAATAGACCACAGTTATTATAAAGTACATTAGAGCCTGTGTGCTTTCCTTTTAATATATAGACTCTCACCCACCATTTAACAGCCATTTTCTCCTTACTTCTTCCTTTCTATTCCTAGTTTGGTAAATGTGTCCTCTAGACTTGCAATTCCCCTACTTCAAACCAACAAATATTTACTAAATGCCTCTTAAGGCTAGGCATTAGGTTAGAGGCTAGATATACAGTTGTGACTAAGAAAAAACAGATCTGAGGCCGGGTGCAGTGGTTCACACCTGTAATCCCAATACTTTGGGAGGCTGAGGTGGGTGGATCACCTGCGGTCAGGAGTTTGAGACCAGCATGGCCAACATGGTGAAACCCCTTCTCCACGAAAAATACAAAAATTTGCTGGGTGTGGTGATGTATGCCTGTAGTTCCAGCTGCTTGGGAGGCTGAAGCTCAAGAATTGCTTGAACCCAGGAGATGGAGGTTTCAGTGAGCGGAGATCACGCCATTGCACTCCAGCCTGGGCACAATCTCAGCTCACTGCAATGCTGCAACCTAAAAAAACAAAACAACCACAACAACAACACAAAAACCCCACCAGATCTGGCCTCTGGCCTCATGCATACCTTACAGTCTAATTGGGCAGAAGATCAATGAACAAGTAATTACACAGCTGAAGGATTTTAAGAAATGCAAAGTACTTAAAATTTTTGTAGTAACATTTATTGACTAAATAAATGAAGAAAAACAAATTGATCATTAACGGCCTTTCCTCCAAGCCTCCAGGGCAACAACGACTGCTCCCTTATTTCCCCTTTCCTGCCTGCCTTCTTCATTGCTTTGGGTTCATATTGGTTCTTGTGCCTGTGAAAGAAAAGCTAGATAATTAATCAGCTAAAAATAAGGACTGACAGTTAATGCACTTGAAAAGGGATGGAAAAGGAACTTGACAAAATAAAAATATAGTCTTGCACCCCATAACATCATTTTGGTCAATGACAGACTGCCGATAGGATGGTGGTTCCATAATATTAAAATGGAGCTAAAAAATTCCTATTCACCTTGTGACATTGTAGCCGTTATAATGTTGGGGCAAAACACATTACTCACACGTATGTGGTGATGCTGGTTATAAACAAACCTATTATACTGCCAGTTGTATAGCACATATGGTAGCACATACAGTATAGCACATACAGTATAGCACATATTATGATGTGCAGTATGCAATACTTTGATAATAATAAATGTACTGGTTTATGCATTTACTGTACTATATTTTTATTGTTATATTAGAGTATACTCCTTCTATTTATAAAAATAAAAAGTTGGCAGGGTGTGGTGGCTCACCCCTGTAATCCCAGCACTTTGGGAGGCCAAGGCGGGCAGCTCACCTGAGGTCAGGAGTTCAAGGCCAGCCTAACCAACATGGAGAAACCCCATCTCTACTAAAAATACAAAATTAGCTGGGTGTGGTGGCACATGCCTGTAATCCCAGCTATTTGGGAGGCTGAGGCAGGAGAATGGCTTGAACATTGGAGGCGGAGGTTGCGGAGAGCCAAGATTGCGCCATTGCATTCCAGCCTGGGCAACAAGAGCAAAACTCTGTCTCGATAAAAAATAAATAATAAATAAAATAAAATAAAAAGTTAACTATAAGATGGTCTCAGGCAGGCCTGTAGGAGGTATTCCAAAATAAGGCACCATTATCACAGGAGATGAGAGCTCCATGTGTGTTATTGACTCTGAAGACCTTTTAGTGGTACAAGATGAGGGGGTGAAAGACAGTGAAATTGAGGATCCTGACCTTATGTAGACCTAGGTATTGTGTGTGTTTGTGCTTAATTTTTAACAAAAATGTAAAAAACTTTAAAAAAAATTATAAAAGTAGAAAAAAGCTTCTAGAATAAAGATAAAAAGAAATAAAATATTTTGAACAGCTGTAAAATGTATGTTTTAAGATGTACTAGCCAGGCGCAGTGGCTTACGTCTGTAATCCCAGCACTTTGGGAGGCAGAGGTGGGCAGATCACAAGGTCAGGAGTCAAGACCAACCTGGCCAACATGGTGAAACCCTGCCTCTACTAAAAATACAAAAATTAGCTGGGCATGGTGGCAGGTGGCTGTAACCCCAGTTACTTGGGAGGCTGAGGCAGGAGAATCTCTTGAACCTGGGAGATGGAGGCTGCAGTGAGCTGAGATTGTACCACTGCACTCCAGCCTGGGCAACACAGCAAGATCCCATCTCAAAAAAAAACCAAACAAACAAACAAAAAAAAACCAAGATGTGCTATTACAGAAGAATCACAATGTTAAAAAAAAATTAGAGTTTACAAAGTAGATAAGTTACAGTAAGCTGAGGTTAAGTTATTATCAATGAAAGAAAAATATTTTTAATAAATTTAATGTAGCCTAAGTGTAGTGTTTGTAAAATGTACAGGAATGTCCTAGACTTTCACATTCATTCACTACTCACTCACCAACTCACCCAGGGCAACTTCCAGTCCTGCAAGTTTCCTCCAGGATAAACACCTTATACGGGTGTGCTATATGTTATGTTTTATTTTTACTGTACCTTTCCTATGTTTAGATACACAAACATTTACCATTGTGTTACAATGGCCAACAGTATTCAATACATTAACATGCTGTACAGGTTTGTAACCTAAGAGCAATAGGCCATACCTTATACCTGAGGTATGAGCAGGCTGTACGTCTAGGCTTGTGTAAGTACCCTGTATGATGTTTGCATAACAGCAAAATTGCCTAAGGATGCATTTCTCAGAAGATAACCCCGTCATTAAGCAATACATCACTGTAGTTACATTTTGATGAAAAGCTTGCGGCTTACTTTCTTTTCCTTGATATTAATATATTTATTGTACAATATATTAAAATCAGGAATAAAAAAGGTGTGTTTGTGTACATGCGTTAATCTTTTTTGTTGGAAACAGGTGCATGGTTCCACAAAGAAAAATTAGCACTGAGACAAAGGATTTTTCAGCAATGCAATTTTTACTTCCTGGACTGCAGGAAGGGTGCTCTCACTAGCCATCTTGCCAGAGAGTACAATGAACAAAGGAAAACAGATATATTTATTCCTTATGCATTTGGGGTTGTCCTTATTGCTGTGTCTGGTCTCTGTTGGCTGAAGCCAGACCTCACAATTTAAACTAAAGCCTGATAGGCAAACAACTGAAAACTTTTCTAAACAGATAAAAGCAATGGAGAGCTGGGACATGCCTGTGAGCATGTCCAGCACAAATGTCTTGGTTAAAGTACAAGGACATAGAATGCACTATGTGCCTGTAAGCATGGCATGTCTAACAGCTACATAGGATAGGGCTTAACAAAGATTTATTAGCACATTTATGATTTATTCTTGAACAAGAAAGGCAACTTTAAAGAGGAAGTTTTTTACTTTCCACATTTTTAATCACTTTCTACAGGAAGGAAGTTACATTTCATGTGCACATGCCAGTCCCTCACTGTGGCTCCCTGGGAATAACTAATAGCATTTTCTTTCTTCTAGTCTAATGCAAACAAGCCACTGTGACATTTGATTTCTGGTATTTGGTCAATAGAGGGCTTAGATTTCTATTTCTGTATTGCCAAACAATTTGAAGCTTTAAATATTTTTGTTTAGTAGTCACACATGATGATTTTCTTTGGAGGTATCAGTCAAAGGTCAAGGCCTTTTCCACACAATACTACTGACTTTCCTTCAAAATCCATGGATGCCAAAGGCCGGGTAGCAGAGTGATAATTGGTGAAATAAAGTGGAAGTTGCTCCAGACAGGAGATGAAAGTTGCTGTTACTGAGACCAACAAATGAAAACCAAATTGTTGAGTTATCTATTACTGTACCAAAAATTAACCCCAAATGTAGTGGTTTTTAAAAAGCCATATTTTTGCCCATAATTCTCCAATTTGAGCAGGTCATGGTGGTGACAGCTTATCTCTGCCATGTGGTGCTGGCTACGGTGACTCACCTGGGCTAGAGAGTCTAAGGTGGCTTCACTCACGTGTCTGGAGCTCCAGTGGGGGTGGCTGGAACGTGAGATGTGGCTAGACTTGTTTCTCTTTATACACCTCTCTGTCCATCATGGTCAATGAACTCTTTATCAAACAGTATCCTATTAAATCATTTGATTCTCATATTAATCTGTAAGGTTGTATCTTAACAACTGAAAAAACAGAGTCCTTTTCCTTGGTCTTGTTTCCCCACTCAACCTACATTTTTCTTGGAATTTATATGTATTTTTATATTTCGTATGAAATTTATTTAGTTTGTTGTAGATATTCTTATAAATTGTCCTAATTCTGCAGTACAGATACAAGTATACAGTTTATTACATAAATATGTTACTATTTATCTACCTTAAATCAGGCTCAGGGAAGTTTAGTGACTTGATCAAGGATATATGCCTAATGCATGTCAAAGCCTAACTTGGTACAATAAAATCCTAATTATATTATCAATTTTAGATTTTGCTTTGTTTGAGATGGAGTCTCTCTCTTGTTGCCCAGGCTGGAATGCAATGGCATGATCTTGGCTCACTGTAACCTCTGCCTCCCAGGTTCAATCGATTCTCTTGCCTCAGCCTCCTGAGTAGCTGGGATTATAGGCACCTGCCACCATGCCCAGTTAATTTTTTATATTTTTTGTATTTTTAGTGGAGACGGGGTTTCACTATGTTGGCCAGGGTGGTCTGGAACTCCTGACCTCAGGAGATCCACCAGCCTCAGCCTCCCAAACTGCTGGGATTACAGGCGTAAACCACCGTGCCTGGCTTATTTTAGATTTTCTTAAGCCCCTAGGTTATAGAAGGATCACATGGTTATTAAACATAGAAAAAATTGAATATAGCAAATAATTTTATAAATATTTAATTATAGTCGTCATATTGTACAATAGAGCTCTTGAGCTTATTTTTAAATAATTTGAACTTACCTAACTGAAATTTTGTATCCTTTGATCAATATTTCCCTAAGGCCCCTACCCTCCCCAGCCCCTGGTAACCACTACTTTACTCTCTACTTCTCTGAGTTCAACTTTTTTAGATTCCACATGTAAGTGAGATCATATGGTATGTGTCTTTCTGTGTCTGGCTTATTTCAGTTAACATAATGTCTTTCGGGGTCATCCATGTTGTCATCAATGACACAATTTCCTTCCTTTTAAAGACTTACTAGTATTCCATTGTGTACATATATCACATTTTCCTTATTCATTCATTCATTGATGGACACTTGGGTTGATTCCATATCTTGGCTGTTGTGAATAATGCTTCAACAAATGTGGAAGTGCAGCTATCTCTTCTATTCCACGTACTGACTTCATTTCCTTTAGATATATATTCCCAGTAGTGAGATTGCTGGATTATATCATGGTCTATTTTTATTTATTTTTTTTTTTTTGAGACAGAGTTTCGCTTTTGTTGCCCAGGCTAGAATGCAATGGCAGGATCTCAGCTCACCGCAACCTCCACCTCCTGGGTTCAAGCGATTCTCCTGCCTCAACCTCCCAAGTAGCTAGGATTACAGGCATGCGCCACCACTCCCACCTAATTTTGTATTTTTAGTAGAGATGGGGTTTCTCCATGTTGGTCAGGCTGGTCTCGAACTCCCAACCTCAGGTGGTCTGCCCGCCTTGGCATTCCAAAGTGCTAGGATTACAGGTGTGAGCCACCGCATCTCGCCTATTTTTAATTTTTTGGAGAATCTCCATACTGTTTTTCATAATGGCTATTCTAATTTACAGTCCCACAAACAGTGTATAAGGGTTTCCTTTTTTCTGAATTCTTTCCAACATGTTATCTTTCATCTTTGCAATAATACTCTTTCTGATAGCTGCGAGGTGATATCTCTCATTATGGTTTTAATCAGCATTTCTCTGTTGATTAGTGATCTAGACCATTTTTTCATATACCTATTGGCCACTTATGTGTCTTCTTTTGAGAAATACCTATTCAAACCACTTACCCATTTTTATATTAGATTGTTTTCTTACTATTGAGTTGTTTGAGTTTCTTATATATTTTGAATATTAACCTCTCATCAGATGTATAGCAGATAACTTTATGAAGTAATATTTTATTTCAACTTCAGTTTACTTGAATTCCATTCAGTAAATACTTATTCAGCGAATAATCCATGCCAGGTGCTGATCTGTGTGCTTAGAACACATCTGTGAACAACAAGATATTTCTGCCCTTGCAGAACTTACTTCCTAAAAGTGACATTTAGTAAACAAAACAACCAAATAATTTCATTGTGGGAAAAAGAATTTGCTAATGTTGTTGTGCAGAGATTGAGCAGGAAATTATAATTATGATTTCATGGTATTAGTTTTAAAAAATATTTTTGTCAAAGAAAAATTGAACTCTGGCAATCTCTACTTAATTGTTTTTGTTTTTTTCTTTTCAAGACGGGGTTTCACCATGTTGGTCAGGCTGGTCTTGAACTCCCAACCTCAGGTGATCCACCTGCCTTGGCCTTCAAAGTGTTTGGATTACAGGTGTGAGCCACCACGCCCGGTGAGAAATCAGTGTTTTACCCTTGGTGACGTCTCTTTAAACCCTTGAACTTCTTTGTCAATGGTTTTATGCAGATTCACAATTAAAAATCTAAAGTGTTCTTCACATTTCCACCACTACTCCTCTCCAATTTTGAACACAAATATCAGTTTAAGTCCAATAATGAATCTAATTGAGATATAGATCTGCCATTTGGGGGATATATTTTATTATGTCACAATCACTTTTGTTATTATTTTTTACATATTAGAAGGGCAAATGCATGTAGCTCTTCAAATAAGAGAACAAGCAAAACTTGCTGCATAAAGATAATGATGCCATCTTAACTGAACTCAGGAATTCTGGCCGAAGGCGCCACTAGCTGAGAGTTCAAGTTCATGCTCATTGGGTGATGTGTGGAAGCTGATAGTAGTTTAGCACTTGGGAGTGTCAATGCACAATGCATAAGATTTCACACATTAAAAAAATACAAATTTTGAAATTTGAGAACCATCTTTATGAGAACAGCTCCTGATCCTGAAGTTCTTATAATTCAGCAATGAAGGCCAGATAGATATATTAAAATGTCAGGAAACAATAAGGGCACAAGGACAAAAGCCAAAAAAATGATATAAGGACCAAATCAATGGACGGAGTAGGGAACAGGATATTTTGATGCAGATGATACACTAGGTGCTTGATAACATTACTTCATTTAATCCTCACGACAACACAGTTTTACTAATTAGAATTTTGAGGCCGAGCATAGTGGCTCAAGCCTGTAATTATCCAGCACTTTGGGAGGGTAAAGCAGGTGAATCACGAGATCAGGAGTTCAAGACTAGCCTGGCTAACATGGTGAAACCCCGCCTCTACTAAAAATACAAAAATTAGCCATCTATAATTCCAGCTACTTGGGAGGCTGAGACAGAAGAATTGCTTGAACCGGGAGGTGGAGGTTGCGGTGAGCTCTGCCTCCTGGGCTCAAGCGATTCTCCTGCCTCAGCCTCCCAAGTAGCTGGGATTACAGGAATGCACCACCATACCTGGCTAACTGTGTATTTAGGTTTAATTTTGTATTTAGATTGTACCCCTGTACTCCAGCCTGGGTGACAGAGTAAGACTCTGTCTCAAAAAAAAAAAAAAGAGAGAGAATTTTGAATAGCATGCAAGGGCCATTAAGGAACTTTCTTATGGATTTATAGTTAGAAAGAAAGAAAACCAGTTTGCCTACCTTTAAAGCTCAAACAGTGAACATTTAAATTCATTAACAATTCAAATTGCACTGAATTCAATTGAATTGAACATTTCTCAGGTCTTTCCAGCTTTTTCATATGGCTTTGAAGATACCATGAAGGACTGTACTTAGAATTAGAAACACCAGATTTTGAACCCTGACTATACTATTTCCTACTGGTAACATTTTGCATCTGTCAGTTTCACATCTTCAAAACAGGAAGCATGGTTCCTACCACATACGCAGCCTATGGATACAAACTAGACACTTCTGTGAATGGGATTAACAAGGTGCTTGGTCCACAGAATGCCCTGTGTAAAAACATGCAAAATGGACAAGGCCTGATTGTTATTCCTTCTCCATTTGAGGCTGGAAACAAAGCAAGATGAACCGTCATCCCAGTCTGGTTCTTACAGGTTCAAGAAGAGATGAACAGTTACCCCAGTCTGGTTCGCAGGCCCAAGAGGTGCTTGAAACAGCTTTCTAAATGAGGTTTGGGAGTTCTTTGTGGATTTCAATCACCCATGTTACTGCTGGACCTCATTTGCACACGTAATTGGAAACTGGCTCTGTGTAAGGACAACGGGAGTCTGTAGCTCTGAGGCAGTTACTCTGGTGTCACTCACTCTCTATCCCCTCATGAACACCCCAGCAGTCGCTCCTCAGACACAACCTCAGAAGCCAGAAAGAACCAAAATTCTTCCATTACTATAATTTCCTATGGGTACCTATAGGGGAGAGATTTTTGTTTCACACCACGTATTTGCAATATATGGATAAACAACATCGATATAAAAGGTCTTATGGAAATCTTCGATATTGGTCTTCTCAACACCCCCATTCTTTTTTTTTTTTTTTTTTTTTGAGACGGAGTCTCACTTTCTTGCCTAGGCTGGAGTGCAGTAGCCCGATCTCGCAATCTCCACCTCCCAGGTAAAAGCGATTCTCCTGCCTCTGCCTCCTGAGTAGGTGGGACTACATGCCACCATGCCTGGCTTTTTTTTGTATTTTTTTTTTTTGAGACGAAGTCTCCCTCTTGTTCCCCAGACTAGAGTGCAATGGCACATTCTCAGCTCTCTGCAACCTCTGCCTCCTAGGTTCAAGCGATTCTCCAGCCTCAGCCTCCCCAGTAGCTGGGATTATAGGCACCTGCCACCACAGCTGGATAATGTTTGTATTTTTAGGAGGGATGGGGTTTCATCATGTTGGCCAGGCTGGTCTTTGAACTCCTGACCTCAGGTGATCCACCCACCTCGGCCTCCCAAAGTGCTGGGATTAGAGGTGTGGGCCACCGTGCCAAGCCAGTTTTTGTATTTTTAGTAGAGATGGGGTTTCACTATGTTGGCTGGTCTCAAACTTCTGACCTTGTGATCCGCCTGCCTCAGCTTCCCCAAGTGCTGGGATAACAGGCATGAACCACTGCACCTGGCCGAAACATGCATTCTTAATGGGGGACAATGTTGCCCCCATGGTTGGGGATGGTGACTCACGCCTGTAATCCCAGCATTTTGGGAGGCTGAGTTGACAAGGAATCCCTTGAGTCCACGGGTTCAAGGTTATAGTGAGACACAATCACACCACTGCACTCCAGTTGGTGACGGAGCAAGACCCTATCTCTTATAAACAACGAAAAAGATAGAATATGAAAAAGAACAGACATAGTATGTATTTTCATAACATGAGAGTTCATTCATGTAATTTTGTCATATTTATGCTCTATCTTTATTTTATAAAATTTAAAATTATGCAAGTTATATATATATTTACACACACACACACACACACACACACACACACACACACACACTCCCTTTGTTCTTCCTATACTCCCAGTCCTACCATAATGAAGCAGTTTTTTTTTTTTTTTTTTTTTTTTGAGATGGAGTCTTGCTCTGTCGCCCAGGCTAGTGTGCAGTGGTGCTATCTCGGCTCACTGCAACCGCTGCCTCTCAGGTTCAAGCAATTCTCCTGCCTCAGCCTGGAATTACGGGCGTGTACCACCACACCCAGATAATTTTTTGTATTTTAGTAGAGATGGGGTTTCACCCTGTTGCCCAGGCTAGTCTCAAACTCCTAAACTCAGGCAATCCACCAGCCACGGCCTCCAAAGTGCTGGGATTACAGGTGTGAGCCACCACACCCGGCTGAAGCAGTTTTTGAAAGTGCCTGCTCACTGCCAGGTATGATTTTCTGAGTGATGTTCTTTCTGAATGGGTAGCCTGAGGGACTAGCCATCTCCAGATTCATAACTCTCTATCCAAATAAGGTAAATGTTTCATTCAGGTTAAGGCCAAACTGACATTTTCTCCATTAATGGAACAACAGTTCTTATGCACCTATGATATGCCAGGCATTTTTGAACTGGAAGCCAAACTGTAGCTCCAGACCCAGGCATTAGTTTTTCAAAATGAAAATTCAGGTAGCTGGAGTGAGTTAAGTCAGTCTTCATACTTGAGGTGACATTCCAGATACGTCTCACATATGCTGAAGGATAACTCTTATTAAAAAGAAATCCTAACAGCCAGATGTGATGGCATGCACCTGTAGCTCCAGCTACTCATGAGGCTGAGGTGGGAGAATCACTTGAGCCCAGGAGTTCCATGTCAGCTTGGGCAACATAATAAAAGCCTGTTTCTAATAAACTAAACCCCAAATCTCATGATGGGGCTGGAATTATTTGCAGATAACTCAGTCCTTTTGGCTTTCAAAGTGGGTCTCAGCAAAGGAAGACGTGAACTACTGGTTTGGGATTAGACCTGGGAATCACACCGGTCTATACACTTGGTTTGCCAAGTGTCCCGGTAGTGGAGAATTCTGTGACTGGCAAATGCCTAGGAGGCAAAGGAGTGAAAGTGTTGAGTCCTCAGAGAGACAACCCTTGGGTTCCTTAGGCACTAGGCAGTGGCCCAAGGGACTGGGATCTTATGCAAATGGCAGAGTGCCCCAGGAGCCTCAGGTATGGTTATCCGCTTCATCTAATGGAGCCAGGGAGACAATTTGTTTAGGTAACAGGTTGCAAGATAATGGACTCTGCTGGGAATGGCATGTTCCCTCCTGGGGGTAACCCTTAGATCTTGGAATTTGACTGAGAATAGGAGGCAATGCCTGGTGCCCCTGCTGAGGTCTGAAAAACAGAGCTGTGGAGTGCCTTATATGATTTTCCTTATGACCTGAAAGTGTTCTCTCTCCCCACTGCCCCCCACCCCACCTATCTACTCTAAAAGCAAAATAGGCTGGGTGCTTGGCTCATGCCTGTAATCCCAGCACTTTGAGAGGCAAGGAGGGCAGATCACCTGAGGTCAGGAGTTCAAGACCAGACTGGCCAACATGGTGAAAACTCGTCTCTAATAAAAATACAAAAAAATTAGCTGGGCATGGTGGTGGACACCTGTAATCCCAGCCACTCGGGAGGCTGAGGCAGGGAAATTGCTTGAACCAGGGAGGTGGAGGTTGCAGTGAGCCAAGATCACACCACTGCACTGCAACCTGGGTGACAGCAAAACTCCATCTCAAATAAATAAATAAATACCCCAAAATAAATATTTCAAGTATTTTGGAACCACCCACTAAATAGTAATTATAGATGGTAGTAACTAATTACATTATTATCTATAATGTTTTATTTTTTATTTATTTTTTTTTTTTTTGAGACGGAGTTTCACTCTTGTTACCCAGGCTGGAGTGCAATGGCGCGATCTCGGCTCACCGCAACCTCCGCCTCCTGGGTTCAGACAATTCTCCTGCCTCAGCCTCCTGAGTAGCTGGGATTACAGGCACGCGCCACCATGCCCAGCTAATTTTTTGTATTTTTAGTAGAGACGGGGTTTCACCATGTTGACCAGGATGGTCTCGATCTCTTGACCTCGTGATCCACCCGCCTCGGCCTCCCAAAGTGCTGGGATTACAGGCTTGAGCCACCGCGCCCGGCCTTATCTATAATGTTTTAAGTGCTTCTGGCTGGCCAGACCCAGAGTCAGGCTGCTCTCATGACCCTGAGAATCCAGTGGCGGGGTCTCCATGTGACAGATAAGACCTGCACGGGTAGAGAACTTCATTCTGTCATTCTCTTGCTCACTATTCTGAAAATGTTTATTGAGCCTTATTCTAAGGCACTGTGCTGCCTTAAACCAAGTCTCCTTAAACCAACTCTGGGGTGGAAGGAGGTGGGCTGGGGAATATATGGAACTAAATGTATTTTTGGAAACCTGCAGAGGAGAACAAACAAACAAACAAACAAACAAACAAACAAAAAGCCCAGCTTAGTACTCTTTTTTTTTTTGGAGGGTTGAGGTCATTTTTTTTTTTTAATATATTTTTGATTGTACTTTAGGTTCTGAGGTACATGTGCAGATCACGCAGGATTGTAGGTAGATACATGGCAATGTGATTTGCTGCCTCCATCCCCCACCCCATCACCTATATCTGGCATTTCTCCCCATGTTATCCTTCTCCAACCTCCCTACCCCCCACTGTCCCTCCCCTATTCTCCACTAACAGACCCGTGTGTGATGCTCCCCTCCCTGTGTCCATGTGTTCTCACTGTTCAACACTCACCTATGAGTGAGAACACGTGGTGTTTCATTTTCTAGTCTTGTGTCAGTTTGCTGAGAATGATGGTTTCCAGATTCATCGATGTCCCTACAAAGGACACAAACTCATCGTTTTTTTTCTTTTTTTTTTTTTTTGAGACAGAGTTTCACTCTTGTTATCCAGGCTGGAGTGCAATGGCGCAACCTCGGCTCACTGCAACCTCCGCCTCCTGGGTTCAGGCAATTCTCCTGCCTCAGCCTCCTGAGTAGCTGGGATTACAGGCACGCGCCACCATGCCCAGCTAATTTTTTGTATTTTTAGTAGAGACGGGGTTTCACCATGTTGACCAGGATGGTCTCAATCTCTTGACCTCGTGATCCACCCGCCTCGGCCTCCCAAAGTGCTGGGATTACAGGCGTGAGCAAACTCATCGTTTTTTATGGCTGCATAGTATTCCATGGTGCATATGTGCCACATTTCTCTTGTCCAGTCTATCACCAATGGGCATTTGGGTTGGTTCCAGGTCTTTGCTATTGTAAACAGTGCAGCAATGAACATAAGTGTGCATGCGTCTTTATAATGGAACGATTTATAATCCTTTGGATATATATCTAGTAATGAGATTGCTGGGTCAAATGGAATTTCTATTTCTAGGTACTTGAAGAGTCGCCACACTCTCTTCCACAATGGTTGAACTAATTTATACTCCCACCAACAGTGTAAAATGTTCCTATTTCTCCATATCCTCTCCAGCATCTGTTGTCTCCAGATTTTTTATTTTTTTATTTTTTATTTTTTTTGAGACAGAGTTTCGCTCTTGTTACCCAGGCTGGAGTGCAATGGCGCGATCTCGGCTCACCGCAACCTCCGCCTCCTGGGTTCAGGCAATTCTCCTGCCTCAGCCTCCCGAGTAGCTGGGATTACAGGCACGCACCACCATGCCCAGCTAATTTTTTATATTTTTAGTAGAGATGGGGTTTCACCATGTTGACCAGGATGGTCTCGATCTCTTGACCTCGTGATCCACCCGCCTCGGCCTTCCAAAGTGCTGGGATTACAGGCGTGAGCCACCGCGCCCGGTCTCAGATTTTTTAATGATCACCATTCTAACTGGTATGAGATGATATCTCAATGTGGTTTTGATTTGCATTTCTCTAATGACCAGTGATGATGAGCATTTTTTCATATGTTTGTTGGCCTTATATATGTCTTCTTTTGAGAAGTTTCTGTTAATATCCTTTGTCCACTTTTGAATGGGTTTGTTTGTTTTTTTCTTGTAAATCTGTTTTAGTTCCTTGTAGATTCTGGATATGAGCCCTTTGTCAGATGAGTAGATTGCAAAAATTTTTTCCCATTCTGTTGGTTGCTGGTTCACTGTAATGATTGTTTCTTTTGCTGTGCAGAAGCTCTGGAGTTTAATTAAGTCCCATTTGTCTATTTTGGCTTTTGTTGCCAATGCTTTTGGTGTTTCAGTCATGAAGTCCTTGCCTGTGCCTATGTCCTGAATGATTTTGCCTAGGTTTTCTTCTAGGGTTTTTATAGTGTTAGGTCTTATGTTTAAGTCTTTAATCCATCTGGAGTTAATTTTGGTGTAAGGTATCAGGAAGGTCCAGCTTCTGTTTTCTTCACATGGCTAGTCAGTTATCCCAATACCATTTATTAAACAGGGAATCCTTTCCTCATTGCTTGTTTTTGTCAGGTTTGTCAAAGATCAAATGGTTGTAGATGTGTGGCATTGCCTCCGAGGCCTCCATTCTGTTCCATTGGTCTATATCGCGGTTTTGGTACTGGGACCATGCTGTTCTGATTACTGTAGCCTTGTAGTATAGTTTGAAGTCAGGTAGCATGATGCCTCCACCTTTGTTCTTTGTACTTAGGATTGTCTTGGCTATGTGGGTTCTCTTTTCTTTCCTCTTTTCCAGGGTTCTTTCCTTGGTCTATTTCCTAGCACCTTATTCTAACCTCTATCTTAGAACAGTACTTGTAAAATACTTACTTGTCTGTTTCCAACAAACTGCAAACAGATTATAGTCAGACTCCTTGCAGGTAGAGGATATTTTATTTGACTCATTTTTCTCTACTACCTGCAACATTTTGAAAATCTCTTTTAATTTGAATAAAATGAAAAGATGACTGACTGAATGAATAAATGGATGGATGAATAGATGGTTAGAATGCTCTTTTAATCTGAATAAAATGAATGGATGACTGACTGAATGAATGAATACATAAATGGAAGCATGGACGGATGGATGAATGGATTGATTTCTCTTGGGTGATTCTCCTGTACTCATAAGCATACACATACAGATTCACACAAAGAACAAAATCACACAAGTTATATATATATTCCCAGAGAAACACACAGATGAAGACATTGTTTTCATTAACAAATTCCTCCTTTCTCTGGGCCTAGCCATCTTATGTGGCCACCTCACCTATCCCCATTCATCTCCCAAGCTCAATTTTATCAGCTAAGCCCCTTCACCACCAGTATTCTAACCTCCTTCTCTCAGCCGACAGAGGTAACGGAGAGCTGACAAGTTGATCTAACAGCATGCCTAGAAGACTGGGGAGCTTCCAGAAGTCCTGGCTTTTTAGCTTTCTATGGCTCTGGAAGAGATTTGTCCCACCTATGTTGTCTGTTAAGAGAGGTTCTTTCTTTCTTTTTTTTTTTTTTTTTTGAGACTGAGTCTTGCTGTGTTGCCCAGGCTAAAGTACAGTGGCTCGAACTCGGCTCACTGCAACCTCTGCCTCCTGGGTTCAAGCCATTCTTCTGCCTCAGCCTCCTGAGTAGCTGGGATTATAGTCACGTGCCCACCACGCCCAGCTAATTTTTCTATTTTTAGTAGAGATGGGGGTTTCACCATGTTGGTCAGGCTGGTCTCAAACTCCTGACCTTGTGATCCACCTGCCTCGGCCTCCCAAAGTGCTGGAATTGCAGGCATGAGCCACCGAGCCTGGCAAGAGAAGTTCTTATTTGGGACAATTTTAACCTGGGTAGAAGAAAGGGAGGCAGGCTCCTGAAAGTGGCATTCAGATAGGATGAAGATGGGAAGACTACTGAGTTTCCTCAAAGTTCAGACCCCCGTTAGGTGGGAAGGAAGCAGAGAGGAACTAGTCTTATAGGGTGTCTTTGATGTTCCACACATTCGGCTTGATGTTTTAGAGAGATGGCTCATCTAATCACCATGAAAATCAGTTTCACAGAGGTGCTATTATTCTCATTTTGCAAATGAGGAAGCTGAGGCTGAGAATGAAAAAGGACTTGCCCAAAGCTAATAGCTAAGAAGTGACTTAAGCTTAGGAACTATTCAGAACCCTGATGCCTGGGCCAAGGGACACATTTTATTTCTTCCTTCCAGGCCATATTCTTTGACTGAATATTTACCAAGTGTCTATTAGATATACAAAGTACTATTCCTAGTATTACTGGAAACCCAAACATGGGATAGAACCAGTGTTTGTCCTTAAACATATATATTAGGCCAGGCATAGTGGCTGATACCTGTAATCGCAGCACTTTGGGAGGCCGAGGCAGGAAGATCACTTGAGGTCAGGAGTTTGAGACCAGCCTGGCCAACATGGTGAAACTCTGTTTCTATTAAAAATGCAAAGATTAACCAGGCATGGTGGTGGGCGCCTGTAATCCCAGCTACTTGGAGGCTGAGGCAGGAGAATTGCAAGAGCTTAGGAGGCAAAGCTTGCAGTGACCCGAGATTGTGCCACTGCCCTCCAGACTGAGCAACAGAATGAGACTCTGTCTATGACAGAGGAAACAAATGGTACATTATTATAAGATATCTGAGGGAAATGCTCTAAAAGCGATGTAAGTAGCCATGTGTAGCTCACACCTGTAATCAGCACTTTTGGAGGCCGAGGCTGGCAGATCCCCTGAGGTCGAGAGTTCGATGCCAGCCTGACCAACATGGAGAAGACCTATCTCTACTAAAAATACAAAATTAGCCGGGTATGGTGGCACATCCTGTAATCCCAGCTACTTGGGAGGCTGAGGCAGGAGAATCGCTTGAACCTGGGAGGCAGAGGTTGCAGTGAGTTGAGATCATGCCATTGCACTCCAGCCTGGGCAACAAGAGCAAAACTCCATCTCAAAAAAAAAAAAAATTTTTCAGAAGGCCGAAAGAAGGACAGAACACTTCCTACTGAAGGAAAAATGTAGCATTGAGCTGGGTTTTGAAGGGTAAGTCTTATTTTCCCAGAAGGAGCTGATGCTATTGGAGAGAAAAAAGCTTTTTCTCTACCCTCTTATGCATAGCGCTTGGGGGTTTGTGGATTAAACTTGACAAAAGACAGATTAGCCAGGAAAAGACAGATTTTGTTCACATATAGCAAATGTATGTGGGCAAGGAGGCAGCTATTAACAGAATTTGGAGCATAAATACTATCTTAATAGGAGAAGAAGAGTAAGTTTCCTACATATGGGAAAGCAAATGACTTTTAGGAAAAATAAACGGGACCTTAGGAGTGTTGGACTCAGCACATGGTACCTGAAAGTGTGGCACCTTGGCAGGCTGAGTACTTTGAACTGAAGGACATTGGAAGCACCTTTCAGACAGGGTTTCTCTGACTTCTTCCTATCCTCCTATCTCCTGTCTCTTTTTCTCCCCCTTAGTAAGTGAGTCATAGAAACTGGGATTCCTCTTCCCCAAGGTGGGTCACAGAAACTAGAACTCCTTTTCCTCCAAGCATGCCATAAAACCTAGGGCCAGGCATGGAGGCTCACGCCTGCAATCCCAGCACTTTGGGAGGCCAAGGTGGGAGGATCACCTGAGGTCAGGAGTTCAAGACCAGCTTGACCAACATGGTGAAACCCCATCTCTACTAAAAATACAGAATTAGCTGGGTTTGGTGGCTCATGCCTATAATCCCAGCTACATGGGAAGCTGAGGCAGGAGAATTGCTTGAAACCGGGAGGCGGAGGTTGGCAGTGAGTCGAGATTGTGCCATTGCACCGCAGACTGGGCAACAAGAGTGAAACTCTATCTGGAAAAAAAAAAAAAGGCCAAGGCCACTCTTCTCCTTCTCCTTCTGCCTTGGAGAACCTCATTCCAGAGGAGTCCACCCCACACCCAGGAGAAAGGAATATTACACAGGGAGGCTAAGAAGAATCTGAACAGAACAGAAAGGCAGGCCTGGCTGGGTTTCTCGTGTCAGCCTATTTGCATTAGATAATACCTTTTTGTCTAATCACATTTCTATATGGCTGTCAGTTCTTCATCAAACCTAAGCATAAAAATAGACAATTTAGGCTGGGTGCAGTGGCTCATGCCTGTAATCCCAACACTTTGGGAGGCTGAGGTGGGCGGATCATCACCTGAGGTCAGGAGTCAGCCTGGCCAACATGGTGAAACCCTGTCTCTAAAAAAAAAAAAAAGGGCAATTTTCCCAGGGTCTTTGGCTCTTTATTGTGTCACATAAAACTTTCGTTACATAAATTTGTAATGCTTTTCTCTTGTTCTCCTGTCTGTTGTTAATGCAGTGTTGGCCAGGATCCTTTCGATGAGTAAGGAAAGGTATTACACCTTTCCTCTTCTACAGGAGGATAGATGGGAGACACGATAGTTTTGTGACAATGTCTGTTTGTTTGGGTGGGGAGCTAAGTCTAGTGTCTGACAGAGTCAATCTTCCCTGGTTGCTCCCGAAAAGGGGATCTACATTGACAGTTCGATTCTTCACTTCTAATGGAGGCTCTGCTCTTAGGCAGATAATGAAGGAAAAAATTACATTCTCAAATGTTTTTAACTCAAAACAACAATAAAATATTTTAGACTCCCTTAATACAGAGAAAGGCAAAAATGTCTGAACACTTATTACTGCTTGTGAACGTTATGCCCGAAATATCTCTTACCTTATATGAAGCAGAATGTTTTGACAGGGCTCTTTTCATACCCTGGCATTTAGAGATCTGAAAAAGCCAACTGTTACCTTTATAGCTCCTTCTTTTTCCAATCATCATCATCATCATCAGCAGCAGCAGCAGCAGCAGCATTGTAGGGAAGAAAGAGGGTGATCTCTTTCCTCCACATCCTTATAATGAAAGGTTAACAAGAGAAAAGCGTAATAAAATTATTTAATCATCATTTGACATGTCATGGGAGCCTTCAGAATGAAGACCAAAAGATAAAAGGAAAAGTGTTCATTTTTATGCTTCGGTTTTAAGAAGTGGGAACAGCTGTGTAGAAATGTGATTGGACAAAACGTGTATGAACTAATGGCAAGTGACTGAGTGGGGAACCCCAGCCAGGGCTATCTGTTCAGATTCTTCCCAGCCTGTCTGTGTAGCATTCATTCCTTCTGCATACAGGACAGGTTCCTTTCTGGCTGGGAGTCTTATGACCTACAATCAAACAAGAAGGGCTGGAGAGATTTTTTTTATGGCTAGTTCTTACACAGAAAGGTGGGGGAAGGTTAGGATAATATTTTTAGGTATTATGGCTAGCTTTGGGGAAAAGGGGTTCTTGTTTCTATGACCTGTCTTGGGGAAGAGGAATCTAGTATCTGTGGCTTGCCTTGAGGAGAATGACAGAAGAGACACAGGAGGACAGGAGAAGGTCAGAAATGAACTTTCCTTCTGACGCCTTTGTTTTGGGGAATGATTTCTGAGCCCTGACATCATCATCATCATCCTCATCTCATGCTCACTCTTTCTTGAGTCTGAGGTCGGAGGTAAACTGATTGAAGAATTGATATGAAGGTCAGCACTGGGGGGCAAATGATAATTGACACATTACTTGATTTTTATATGACAAATCTAAAAGTTGGTCTTTTTGGAGGGTCACCTGGAGCTGTGAGTTGTGTCAGGGGAGTCTTTAGGAGTCAATGCACTGGCAGAAGACACCAAGACCAAATCAAGAATCACAGGACTGCCCCTTGTGGCAGCAACTTCCTTAGCCAGAATCAGACCAGGAACTGCTGGTAGATCTGCCTGGACTTCCACTGATGCCAGAAGGCAATGACTGCTGAAGGGGGAGATGTCTCTGCCTGTGAATGGTACTGGCATGTGGACAAGATTCTCTGCCCTATATTCTGGGTCTCAGCCTGGGACAAACACCAGGCAGAAAGCATGTTTCCTGGGAAGATCTGAGCTTGCTCCACCCCACCTCTCCTCTGTGCTTTGTTCTCTCAGGATGGTAAAGAGGGACCTGGGTACATAGCAATCCCTATCCTGGGACCCTGAATCATGGAATAACTATTGGAAGCTGTGTATGATAGCATGCACCTGCAGTCCCAGCTACTTGGGAGGCTGAAGCAGGAGGATGGCTTGAGCCCAGGAATTTGATTCTGTAATGCACAAAGATTATGCCTGTAAATAGCCACTGCACTCCAGCCTGGGCAACATAGAGAGATCCTGTTTCCAAAACAAACAAGCAAAACAAACAACAACAAAAATAGTAATTGAAAATGTTTTTTTAAAAAAATCTAAAAGTTTAGGGGTTTTTTTTCAAGGTCATAGAATAGGAGTAAATGCTAAATGTCTCTGGCATTACAAATACTTACATACCTACCTGATAGGCCAAGAGGAAATGTCTTTTTGTCTTCTAGAGGTTCTGACCTCAATGCAGTATGTAAAGTAAGAATGACTGTCACTTGAAATGAAATTCTTAGAGGAATGAATCTAAAGTGTATAACCTGGATTGCTTTATTAAAAAAAATACAAATAGGTAATTGGATATGAGAATGAATTTCTGAATTCTTATTTCCAGAAGCTATAATCTTGGCCTGCAAATCTCAAGCTACAAAGTAGAATGATGAATTTTCTGGGAAGGAACACAGGTTTAGATTTAACTCTTGGAAAATGAGGGCAGAAACACATCAAAAGGGGACCCCTGGAGTGAGAAGCATTAAAGATGAATTCTTTCTACAACTATAACAGCCTGAAATTTTGACACATTCTGCAACTGACACCCAGTGAGCCCTCAGAATACGGAAACAATACTTAAAATTTTTTTAGTGTCTTAGCCTAATTTGGGGAAAAGAAAAAAGGTGCAATTATTTCAATAAAACTTTTTTAAGATTTAATAAACTCTAAATAACTTAGCCTACTAAAAGTACTGAAAATTCTTGCTTCAAAAATTATAACCATTGTAATTATAATTTTTAATATTTTTATGATTTCTGAGAAATTCACAGGGATTTTATTAGAAACAATAATATCGACCACTTAGCGTATTCACTGATGATTGATAAATTGGTAAGCCTAAAAAAAAAAAAAGGCTAGTGCTTGGAAATAAGTTTTGCAAATTAATCTTTTTCCCAACATAAATTTGTAATGCAAGTCCTTTTTTGTAATAATGCAAAATGAAGAAAACAGATATTTTAAAAGAAAATGAAAAATTAAAATGAAATAAAAATATGCAGTAGGACCATTCACTGTTAGTCTCTGGTATGTATTTGTGGAAATTTGAAGAAAGCACTTTTTCTTTAAGATGTATCTAGTGACAGAGTTCAGGACATGACACTGCAAAATATAGCCTCTTGGCATTTGAGAAAACAGCAGAAACAGTAAGCCCACCCTCACCTTCCTCTGGCCTTTCCCCCCTGAAGAAAGTTCTCTCTGATCTTTATTTCTTCCTCCCTGAAGACCCTCATGTGACAGGTGTCCACTCCTACACCCCCAGAGAGAAAGAATATCATCAGGGGACACCAAGAAGAAACTGAACAAATGGGCCTTGCTACGTTCCTCCCAGTTTATTAAGATCAGATCACACATTTTGTCTTCCAATCACACTTCTGCACACTTGTCCATAAAAATACACAAGTTCCTGCATTTCTTTAAGTCTTCGTTTACAAAGGTTTCTGTGTCACATAAAATTTATACTAAATACATTTATATGCCTTTCTCTTATTACTCTGTCTTTGTTATAGGAGTCATGAACCTTGGGATAGGTAAGAAAGAGATGTCATGTTTTCTGTCCTACAATAGCAAGGCCACAGAGAATACAGCTTGACAAGAGAAACATAGGTTGGGTTTTAGCCCTTACCCACTTTCTGCTGGACACTCTTGTGTATGATCAACCTGCCCAATATTATTATATGTCTGCCCTGCAGAACGACATGAAAATGTGCTGCCATTTGTGTTACACACACACACACACACACACACACATGTGCACACACATACACAGACATGCACATGTACTCTCTCTTACGTATGCACAGAGTGCACAAGAAATTAGCAACATCGAGATCCTCTGGGGAGGAGAAGTGGGTAAGAAGGTTGGGAAAGAGATATTTCCTTGCACAACCTTTGCATTGGTGCTTTTTGAATTGTGTAATTATTGTACATACATATTACTTCTTTAAAATAAAAGAAAAGAAAAGAAGCCAGGTGTGGTGGCACATGCCTGTGATTCTAGCTACTTAGAAAGCTGAGGTGGGCGGATGCCTTGAGCTCAGGAATTTGAAGCTGCAGTGAGCCAAGATTGTGTCATTGCACTCCAGCCTGGGTCACAGAGTGAAAGTCTGTATCAAAAATAAATAAATAAATAAATAAATTTAAAGAAGCTTTTGTTTACAAGTAGAGACTAAAGCAAACACACACATAAATCTTAAAAAATAACACAGTAAGGAGACTCACTGAGAACTCAGTTGACCTGTTTGTCTGCATTGTGGGTCTGTGCAGGGCGGGATGGCAGATAAAGTTGGTGGGAGTCTGGAACCACAATGTGGAAGGCCTAAGTTTCTAGGCTGAGGTATATACAGTTTGCATAGTAGATAAGAAATGAAAGACTTTTAGCTGGAGATGGCATCTGATCTCTTCTCTAACAAATTTAGGTATTATAGGCCTTCTTGGATAAAAAAGAAAGTTTTAACAAATAAAAAGTTTTTATTACATTAGCAAATACCAGCAATATTATTTCCGAGATTTATTCTTTTAAAAATACTTTTTTCTCAATGTTTTTTACACTAAGTAGAAACTGGAGTTATCAATTACATTTTTATTATTGATTTTGAAATGCAGTAGAAACAAAAAAGGTTTTATTTCTATTTATTTATATTTTTAGAGACAGGGTTTTCCTCCGTTATCCAGGCTAGAGTGCAGTGGCAGTCTCATTGCTCACTGCAGCCTCAGACTCCTGGGGCTCAAGCAGTCCTCCCATCTCAGCCTACCAAGGAGCTAGGACTACCAGTGTGCAATATCTTGCCCAACCAACTTTATTTTTATTTTTTTGTAGAGATAAGATCTTATTATGTTGCCTAGGCTGGTCTTGAACTCTTGGCCTCAAGCAATCCTCCTGTCTTGGTCTCCCAAAATGCTGGGATTACAGATGTGAGCCACCATGCTTGACCCCAAAAAATTTTAGTCCCAACTCTGACAAGCAAGAAAACTCCAATAAAACAAAATAAACAAGATCAAGAAAGAGGATGGAAATCTAATAATGATAAAAAATGTTGAAACCAGAAAATATATTTCTTTACAAGTCAGGATTTGAGTGATGATTATGGAAATAAAAATAACTTCCAAATCTGTGATTATGAATTTCTGTATAGTAGGAGTTTCTTTCTCTTTAAACGTTTAAATGTATTAATTTTAAATTTTATGTGCATAAATGCTTTTTATAGGTTATTTTCAGTAAATGAACTGTGTGTAGCATATACAGATCTGAAGGAACAGAAAATAGATTTAAATTAAAATGAGAAGCTTAAATTGGATAGATATGAATGAAATGCTTCATGGAAGGTATCCATAGAAACCACTTAAAATAAAGAGAAATATTAATTCTCTTTGTAAATTGAGCTCCCAGAATCAAAATGAGCTTGAGACATTTAATGTAGGTGGGGATACTCTTTGGCCTTATCTATATGAAACACACTAATTGACAATTATATTTTTTGGCCATGATTTTGGCTGATAGTCACAACCAATTTGTATCTATAGAGCTGTTAGGAGTCAGCTAGTAAAATTGCTAAGATATATTGGCCCATCTTGTTGATTTAATCAGGTGTGTGATCAGAGATTCATGACTGCAGTGTCCCAACCTTTTGGCAGTTTCTTGACAACACAAAAAATTAAATTTTCGCTACCATCTAATAGTGGTTATAAAGTAATTGGTGGACACCACTAAAAATCATTTGTAAAAGAAATAATTTTCCTTTGCACACTTCCCAACTAAAGTTTCAGTTTTCCACATTCCTTTCCAGGCCGGCACACAAACAGAGATGTTTTACATTGCTGCAGTCAGAGTGTTCAGAATCCAACATTCTGCTTCTGTTAATGTAAATATAATGTTAACATTTTTCTGGTTGCTACATTTTCTCTTAATTTATTAATTTTTCTTTGTAACGATCACAGATAATATCACTAAGTTGATCATTATACAAATGCTAACTATTCATTATTACTAAATGTAATAATTTATTAATTGCTAACCCTGTAGTTACTCCTACTTTTCTCATTATGGTAGTTCCTGTTCATATTCTAGCTGATGTATTCTAGATGATCTCCCATTTGTAATGGCTTCAGACATGCTTCAATATTTTGGCCTCAGGACATACTCATTTTTTTTGTTGTTGTTTTGAGACAGCTCCTCACTCTGTTGCCCAGACTGGAGTGCAGTGGTGCAATCACGGCTTACTGCAACCTCAATCTCCCAGGCTCAGGTGATCCTCCCATCTCAGCCTCCTGAGGAGTAACTGGGACTACAGGTGCGTGCCACCATGCCCGGCTAATTTTTGTATTTTTTTGTAGAGACTGGTTTTTCATATTGTTCAGGCTAATCTCAAACTCCTAGGCTCAAACAATCTGGCCACCTTGGCCTCCCAAAATGCTGGGATTACAGGTGTGAGCCACCATGCCTAGCCAGGACATCTTTATACTCTTCAGAGTTACTAAGAATCCAGCCAATGTGGTGGCTTATACCTGTATTTCTAACACTTTGGGAGGGAGGTTGAAGTGATCCTTTGGGAGGATCGCTTGAGGCCAGGAGTTTGAAACCAGCTTGGACAATGCAGCAAGACTTTGATCTCTAAAAAAAAAAAAAATGAAAAAATTAGCCAGTCATTGTGGTACATACCTGTAGTCCTAGCTACTTGGGAGGATTGAGGCAGGAAGATTGCTTGAGCCCAGAAGTTCAAGGATTCAGTAAGCTATGATCACTCCACTATACTCTAGTCTGGGTGACAGAGTGAGATCATGTCTCTAAGGAAAAAAAACAATTATTGAGGTTCCAAAGAAGCTTTGTTTAAGAGGAATAGATCTTCTGATATGTGCCATATTTGAAATTAAACTGAGACATTTTGAAAACATTTATTTTAGGACGGGTGCAGTGGCTCATGCCTATAATCCCAGGACTTCGGGAGGCCGAGGTGGGTGGATCACCTGAGGTCAGGAGTTTGAGACCAGCCTGGCTAACATGGTGAAACCCTGTTTTTACTAAAAATATAAAATATTAGCTGGGTGTAGTGGCACGTGTCTGTAATCCCAGCTACTTGGAAGACTGAAGCAGGAGAATTGCTTGAACCTGGGAGATGGAGGTTGCAATGAGCCGAGATCACGCCATTGCACTCCAGCTTGGGCAACAAGAGCAGAGAAAGTAAAATAAGAACTTGACAATAAACTATCGCTGCTATCAATTTATTTGGACAGAAAAACAAATAAAGATTCTTTCCTGAGCTGGTGAGTGCTAGCTCAATGAGTGCTAGCGAATTCAGTTTCAAATTTAATAGTCATTAACATTACTTTTTCAAATTAGAATCAAAGTATTTTTGAGCTAGAAATGCTGAAAGAGAACCCTACAATATCATTTGGTCAAATATGAGATGAGACCGCTGATAGTATGCAAAAAAATGTTAGGTAAGATAGCTTGAGGTAGTACATAGACAAGATGTTAAATAAAATATTGAGTGAGAGAGTGAAAAATTTTCCTTTTAGGTCCTCTTTCTACCTGGTTACATTGAGTAAAAGTTTCAGTTTGTCTTTTTGGCATGTCTTCAGTACACCCTAACTACCTTGCAGAATCTTTCACCAACTGGCACATTTTCCAATTTAACATAAGGTTAGCCTAAGGCTCAGAGCCTTAGATAGATAAAGTATCTAGCTAGAATTCAATGGCATTGTTTTTTTCTTTATTTATATTATTACCATCTATTTAGAGGAAGTCATTTTGGTTTTTAATTTAATAAAGTTTAATTTTAAAATATTTCATTTGCTTTAAAAACAGTACAGTGATTTAGAGAAGATAGTTATGAAATAATATGAATGGTATGAAGATATGGCAAAAGTAATAAAATGAAGGACTGAGGTTTGGAAAAAAAAATGACTTAGTTCTTTTCCTAATTTAGAGGTAGAAAAATCAAGACAGACAAAATGGATTTGCTGCAGATAGCCACAGTCAGACTTAAACTCTGGTCTTCAATGCAGAAGTCTTTCTACTACAGCATAATGAGTGCGAAAGTGTAATGCTGAACATCTTGACATTAGGGCCTGCCTCTGAAGCCAGACCAGATCCAGGTTTAAGCTCCAGCATCGTTCCAGCCTAGCTGTATAATCGTGGACAAATTGCTTCTCTCATCCTTGGTTTCTTCATTTGTGAAGCTGACATACCTAATTTATCTACTGAATATTTGATTAATATTAAATGAGATAATATTCAAATAGTTAAAATGGCTGCTGACCCTCAATAGAGCTATTTTTATTAGCTGAAGTTACTTTTACTGAACTGCAGAGCATTTGGAGCAAAAGGATCTTCCTTCCTAGCCAAGACTTGGCTCCAGTGTGTGTGAACTGCATCTGCCACTTGGATCCTTCCTTAATTAGAGGCTGGAAACCATTGCATTTCCCTGGAGGAGTTTAACTTGTCTCTGGTTGCAGGGAAGGGAGATAAAAAGTGTTAACTGGGTAACTTATGCAGCCAAGGGTTAAAATAGCTGAAGAGGAATTCTGGCTTCTGATGTCTGTGATGCAAAGCCAAGTGTGTTTGCCTTTGTGAGCCCAGGAATGCTTTTGGTGAGCCTTGTTTGTTGTGGAAACTGACTTGATCAAAGTGGGGAGAATTAAAATGATCCATCAGAATAATAGTCAAGGCCGTCTGTATAGGAAGTCCCCAGACAGTGCCTTGAACCTGAAGCCTCCCACTGAGGACAGACAAGTCAGCTGACAGCCACTGGGAAGAAAAGAGTCTCTCTAGGCAGACTGTGCAGCTGGGAGATAAAGACTCTGGGTGAGAATTGTTAGATGAGAGTTCAATTTGGTGAGGTACAGTGGTGGCACAGAATGCTGACCTTGTGTTTGTTTAGGATTCTTGCAACACCAATACTGTGGCTTTTAGGTGTCGGTTTTTGAGAGTGAAGTTACTGTGTAAAGTAGGCACTTTTTGTGGTAAAGCCTTTGGGAGTGGGGAAACTGTGCTAATGGCACTGGAGATCCTGTGCTGATTGTACCAGAGTGTTTTAAGGCACAATGTCACACTGCTTGCCATAGTAATTAACAAATATTGAAACATTCTCATTATGATTAGGCAGTATCAGGGGGTCCTAAGTGGCTGGCGTTACTTTAGATTGTTTACTTAGTTTGTTCACCAGATGAGGATTGGTAAAACTAATAGTACATCAAGTATGAAATGACTTTGGAGCCTTCTGGTTGCTAAGTTAGAATGCCGAACCAAATCCAGGAATCTAAAGCAGAAGAGTTGGAGAAGATCTGAAAATGTCTGGTCTCGCTCACATATTTTAACGATGGGAAAACTGAGGCCTGGAGAGAGGAAGGAACTTGCTCGTTAGAGTCAAATCGCCTGCCTTTCACGCCAGTGCTGGCTTGTTGCCATGACAAAGAAGCTACAGAAAATGGAGCAGTGGTCTAGAATGCTGCCCACATGAGACATTGTCACCTTCTGGGCATTTCAACTTGAAATGATGCAGGCATATCACTCTGTTTTTAGTTTTTGACAATAATAATAATCCGGCATTTTGTTTGCTTTTTGCTTTACTTTGTGTGTTTTGGTTTATCTTTCTATTTCTGCTCTTCCCAGGACACCCTTCACCAAGACTCTCCTGTGGGGGTAGCTGTAGAGTGAAGCCTTGATAAAGATCAGTAATTCTCCCAATACTGCTTCCAATGAGAGAATTTAATAATCATTTCTCATGTTGAGTGCTTTACAAATCACAAAGCTCTCTAAATTCTATTCTTCCACTAATCTCTGCACAGCCTTAGAGGGAGGCAGAGCATCCATTTCTTGGATGCAGTAGGTAAGACAGAGAGCCTGTGGCTCACCTTGGGTCATGTCACCATAGAGCCACTGAGCCGGCCCCACCTGGCGCTCCCGTTCCTGGAGACAGAGTGCAGCACCTCTCACAGCAAGCAGAGAGACGCCGAGACATGTGGAGGAGCCTGCCGATCCCGCATGATAATTTCTCTGAGCCCTCCACTTGGTGGGAGTTTCAGGAAATTCTGCAACAAGACAGAAGGAGGCGGCTGGGAAAAGTGGAGAGAAATGCTCAGGAGGAGGCAGTCTCGGGGAGGAGGAGGCAATCTGGAAATCTTGTCCTGAAAAAGGTAAGAATTAGGGAAAGGTTTAGACAGGGAGGCTGCGGACTTCAGAGGTGAAATCCCAGGGAAAATTCATTTCCTTTCTAGCGGCTCCAAGCAACGGCTTCCATGAGGAAAACGTTGGACATTTTGCATTTTGAAACAAAAAAACACCAAAAACCAAACCAAAACAAAAAAAAACTGTCTTCCTGGAGCACCTCCCCCTCTGCATGGGGAGAAGTTTGGGTTCACTTTGCCTTGCAGGTCCTGGGCCCCACTTCGCCCAGAGACGAGGGAGAGCTCTGCAGCCTTCCTGCCGAGACACAGGGGAAGGGGAAAGTCGGCCTCTGCATCAAAACAATGCGCGATTTCTGTGTGTCTCTCTCCTCTCAGCCGAGGCTCTGGCTGATTTCCTGCCCAGGCACTATTCGGGTCTCACCCTATCTCCAGGTCTTTCCCTTTCCAGGGTTCACTAAAATGAGGAATCCAGGAAAAGGAAGCCGGGCCCTCCAGGTTTCTGTTTGTCTTTGGAAACCACTTATGCAGTAGGAGTTGGGGCCCTGCAAATGTGGACCCTTCAGGAATGACTCCCCGCCCCCCCCAACCCCTCCACCCAGTCGAGTTACCAAATGAGGCCAATTCATTCTTTGGAATGTAGCAGCCTGGGCAATGATGATTGATACTGACAGCAAAGCTTTCATGTAGCAATATCCCCGGCCACTGACTGTGAGGCGAAAAGAAAGAACTCTCTGGAATTCACAACATTCCCCCTCCAATTAATCCCCTGCCGCCCCGCTGTGTGTGAATGGGTTGTGCTAGGGATTCGTAGCTCTGATGCGGGGGATTCGCTGATTCCTTGAAGCCCCCTGAGGAGAGGTGATATGGAGAGCAAATAATCAGCACGCAGCGCTGGAGGGATGGGATGAATTGGCTGGCTGGCCCGGGCTTTACTATTTGTACACTTTTAGGGACCTCCGAAACTGGGTTTGCAGACAAAATCCTGTGGTTGAGGGGCCCTCAGCCCCCGATCTATTGAGAGCCCGAATTGCAGCCGCATCTCCTACTAGCTTAAGATACCAGCCTTGCCTCAGAAAGAGGGGACCAGAGGCGACTGTCCAAGATGAAGAGGTCATTGGAATCCTGATTCTCACCCAAGTGCAGGCCGGCTCGGCCTTCCCAGTCACCTCTATTTCGCTGCAGTCACTCGCTCACTCTAATCAATCAAGAACAGAGTCTACATTGCAATGTATGCATTGGAGTGAATCGCATTTTTCAATATAAGTCTTGCCTCTCAAAATGCTGCTTATGGCCAGGTGTGGTGGCTCATACCTGTTAATCCCAGCACTTTGGGAGTCCGAGGCGGGCGGATCACAAGGTCAGGAGTTTGAGACCAGGCTGACCAACATGGTGAAGCCATCTAAAAAAAAAAAAAAAAAAAAAAAAAAAAAAAAAAAAAATTAGCAGGGCATGGTGGCGGGCGCCTGGAATCCCAGCTACTCAGAAGGCTGAGGCAGGAGAATCGCTTGAACCCGGGTGGCTGAGGTTGCGGTGAGCGGAGATCGCACCATTGCACTCCGGCCCGGACGACAGAGCTAGACTCAGTCACACACACACACACACACACACACACAAAATGCTGCGTATTCCCCGCTCCTAATCCCCAGCTCCAGAACCACTTCTATGAAGCCTTATCTGCGGTCAGAATAAACTTGGAGTTCTCTGTGTTTTCAAAGCATTTGTGACGGTCACACTCTTGTTCTAGTTTGCCAGGTGTGGATCTGCCTCACTCTGTGAAACGGGAAAGGTTCCCTTGTCCCCCTCACATGGTGTGCGATGGGGCTGTGGCTGGCTTCTCCAGTGCCCTGCTGCTCAGACCTCCAGGGGAGTACGCAGGCAGGCAGGCTGTGGGGCTCTGACCTCACAGCAGTGTCTGGGGCAGAATCTTTACTGCCCCTGAAGCCCCAGTGTGCATGTGTTACAGGGTGTGCTTTTAGTTTCCCTACAGGCAGCTTGTGTGAAACCAGCTCAGCTAGCCCCTCTACATTGCTGCAAGGACAGGGGGCTTTCTGTGTCCCGGGTTCTTGCCTGGTGTATCAGAAGAATCAGATCACACGTGGCCTGGGAGAATGAGCGCAAACTTTTATTGAATGGAAATAACTCTCGAGGTGGGGAAACCAGAAGGGAGATGATTTTCCCTTAGAGTTGGACTGCTCGGGCAGCTCCCACTCTCCTCTGACTGCCCAGTTAAACTCTGCCTCATCCCGCAGGTCTGTGCCCTGCCCAGGTCCTGGCCTCTGCCGGTGTGCTCTTCCGCCCGCGTGCTCCCCTCCACATCTTCTTGAAGTCCAGCTGCTCATCTTCTGCTGCTTGTGTTGTTCCTCTCCTAGTCCAGCAGCTTCTGTTCTGCCTTTGCAGGGTCTCTGGTTTTTATAGGCCCAGGATGGTGGGTGGCAGGCTAGGGTGGTCTTCGAAAATGCAACATTTGGGCAGGAAGGTAGAAGTGAAGGTAGAAGTGCCTGTCCTCACCTAGGTCCCTGGGGGTACAGCCTTAGCCAGGGAGCACGCCCTCCTCCACAGCACTTCCCTACCCCGTTCTGTATCATTTAAAGGGATCAGCTTGGCTGTGGCTCACGCCTGTAATCACAGCACTTTGGGAGGCCGAGATGGGTGAATCACAAGGTCAGGAGTTCAAGACCAGCCTGGCCAACATGGTGAAACCCCGTCTCTACTAAAAATATTTAAAAAATTAGGTGGGCATGGTACTGCATGGCTGTAATCCCAGCTACTTGGGAAACCGAGGCAGGAGAAGTGCTCGAACCGGACCGGGAGGCAGAGGTTGCAGTGAGCCGAGATCATCACGCCACTGTACTCCAGCCTGGGCTACAGAGTGACACTCTGTCTCAAATTAAAAAAAAAAAAAAAATGGGACCAGATCTTCCCTTCCCAGCACTCAACAACTAATGCTTATTGAGCACTTACTATGTGGCACTGAGTTTTTGTATTCATTACCACATTTAATCATCACAGAAATCTTTGGAATAGGCGCTATTATCAGCTTTATTTTTTCAGAGAGGAAAGAGGCATAGGAACCATGCTAGGGTCACTGAGTGGAAGCTGTAACTTGTAGGTAGGGAGAGTCAGATTGGAACAAAGCTCTGTCTCTCATCACTACCTCTGGTTCCCACAACCCTTGCCTTCCTGCAGACTCTCATTGCTCCTCACTGGAAATGTCTGCTGCAGTGTTTCCCACTGCCAAGGTGCACACCCTCAATTCCCCTCCCCTGCTCACTGCAGCTGGGAAGTCTTTTTAAGAGACACCCCAAAATGTCACTCTCCTGCTTAAAACCCTCCTAAAGTTCCCCATAGCACTTAGAAGAATATTCAAACTCCTTAGCTCAGCACATGAGCCCCTTTTTGATCAGACATCTGGAAATAAATAAAGATCCAGACAATAATCCTAATAACCTTTGGGAGGACTTTGGTGGATAGGCTGTGCAGCCCCTGAGCCTGGCTCCCTGAGTGCAGTTTCTGTTAGGTGTGCTCTGAATGAAGAGACCACCAAAACAGGCTTTGTTAAGCAACAAGGCTGTTTATTCACCCAGGTGCGGGTGGGCTGAGTCCAAAAAGAGAGTCAGTGGAGGGCGGTGGGATAGGAGTTGGTTTTATGGGTTTGGGGTAGGCAGTGGGAAGTTAGCATTCAGGGCAGTTTTTTGCAAGCTGGGGAGTGTCTCAGCGTATGGGGATGTCACAAGGTCCAAGGTCCAGTGTCACAAGGTTGGCTTATCAGTTGAGGCAGGAATGGTTGAGGCAGGAGCAATGGTGGAATGGTACGAGATCAGTTAATCAGTCACTGCAGGAGCTAGCTATTCTAATCCTTTTGTGGTCTGGCTCCAGAAGGCCATCTGGTGTATGTGTGGGTCACGGGGGTCACTGTGGTGTAGTCAGTCCGTGGTGCAGTCAGTTCAAAGAGCCTTGCAGTTTCCACTGAAACCCTGCTCCCATCTGGCAGTTGCCACTACTTACTTGCTTTCTTGGGTTCCTCTTCCTTCATTCGGGACTGCAGGTGTTAGAAATAGATTTTACTTCTGGTTCCACTATAGCTGAAGATGAATACATGGTTTTTAAAGTTTTTTTGGCTATTGTTGCCAGGAACCATAGGGCACTAGGCAAATGCTACGAGAATGTTCTTAACTATTAAATGCTCAATGTCAACTAATCTGCATTTTCATACCTTGCATGCCAAGAAATTAACTTTTGCACACTAAATTGAAGCATTCATCAATCAGCTGACAACGGAAACATCAGGCTGTCCCACAGGGCACTGCCTGCCAGCCACTGCGCAGTTTTAGCAGCAGCAGCAGCAGTTTTGTTTTCTCAGCAGCATTAGGACAATTAGCTAAGCGTTTCATTATGGGGTGTCCCTATTTTATAAAAACACATGTACAAGCAATTTCACTTTTCATTCAACAGTCCATCAGCTAATATTTATTGACTCACTGTTATATGTGGGCAGGGAGTCTGTGGTGGACAAAGTCCTTGGTAACGTCCCAATGTCTTGTGGCTATGCCAGGAGGGCTGAGGAAGACCATGGACAAACAAGTAGATATGGTCATCATCAGAAAATCCAACTGGGTGATACAATAGAGAAGTGTGTGGCCCTGCTTTAGAACAGTCAGAGGAAGGGCTTTCTAAGCAGAGACTTGACCTAGATAAGAAGGGTCCATCCAATGTAAATAATTGGAAGTATAGCATTCCAAACAAAAGCCAAGGGTCCAAGGTGAGGGGAAGCCTGGCTTCTTTGGAGACACTTAGAAGGGTGGTGGGCCTAAAGGATTTGAGTGGGAGATTAGGTGGGAGATATGAGCAAATAGATCATTAGGGTCTTGTAGGGCAATGGCTTTCAACTTATTTATTTATTTATTTATTTATTTTTGAGACAGAGTCTCTCTCTGTCGCCCAGGCTGGAGTACAATTGCACCGTCTTGGCTCATTGCAACTTCTGCCTCCCAGGTTCAAGCAATTCTCCTGCATCAGCCTCCCAAGTAGCTGGAATTACAGGTGCCCGCCACCATGCCCGGCTATTTTTTTTTTTTCTGTATTTGTAGTGGAGACAGGGTTTCACCATGTTGGCCAGACTGGTCTTGAACTCCTGACCTCGTGATCTGCCTGCCTTGGCCTCCCAAAGTGCTGGGATTACAGGCATGAACCACCACACCCAGCCCTATCAACTCTCTTAATGTGACCCCAGACTAAGAAATTCATTTTCCATCACAGTCCAGCACACACACATATCTGAGAGAGAAACTTCATGAAATAATACTTTTTTTTTTTTGAGATGGGTCTCACTCTGTCACCCAGACTGGAGTGTTGTGGCCCAATCACAACTCACTTGCAGCTTCAACTTCTGGGGCTGATCCTCCCACCTCAGCCCCTTTCCGCCTCAGTAGCTAGGACTGCGGGACCACACCACTACACCTGGATCATTTTGTATTTTTTGTAGAGACAGGGTTTCAACATTTTGCCTAGGCTGGTTTGGACGTCTGTGCTCAAGCCATCTGCCTCAGCCTCCCAAAGTGCTGGGATTACATGTGTGAAGCACTGTGCCCAGCCCTTATAAAATAATACTTATCCTTACTACACATGGTAACTTTGATATTTGCTATTTTACTTTAAAATGCTGATCTTTACCCATTACATTGGATTTGCAATCTAGTAAATGGTTTGCTTTGAAAAACTCTGTCCTAGACCTCAGTAAGGAGCTTAGATTTCTTTCTTGGTATAATTGGAAACCCTTGGAAAGTTGTAAGCAGGGGAGTAACACAGACCGTGTTTACATTTTTAATTTTTTGTTTGTTTGTTTGCTTTTTTTTTGAGGCGAGGCCTTGATCTGTCACCCAGGCTGGAGTGCAGTGGTACAACCACAGCTCACATTGTCCTCAGCCTCCTGAGTAGCTGGGACTACAGGTGGTGCCTGCCACCACGCCTAGCTAATTTTTTCTTTTTTGTGGAGATAGGGTTTTGCCATGTTTCCCAGACTGATCTCACACTTCTGGGCTCCAGAGATTCTCCCACTTTGGCCTCCCAAAGTGCTAGGATTATAGGCGTGAGCGGCTGGACCCAGCCTACATTTAAAACAATTTGCTTTGACTGCTGTCTAGAGAGCAGACTGTATGGGGGTGGGCAAGAGTAGCAGGGGGACCAGTTAGGAAGCTACTGATTTTCATCCAGGGAGAAATGATGGTGGCTTGGACTAGAGCCGGAGCAGAGGAGACTGAGAGAAGTGGAGGAATACTATGGATTTTAGAGGTAAAGCCAACACTGGATATGGGTGTGAAGAAGAGAGAGGAGGCAAGGGTGACTCCAAGGGCTTTTTGTTTGTGTGGCGTAGTCATTTGCTGAGATGGAAAACTGAGGAATATCAAATTTAGGGGAGTAGGAACATTGTTTTGGGCATTTTAAGTTTGGGATCCCCCATATCTACTGTACACTCACGCAATCATCTGAGTGTACATCATGGAGATGTCAGATACTTAATCAGCAAGGGAGTTTCGGTGAAGGATTAGGATTGGTGATAAAGCTATAAGGGGCCATTGGGCATAGAAATTATTTAGGCCAGGCATAGTGGCTCATGCCTATAATCCCAGAGCTTTGGGAGGCTGAAACGGGTGGATCATGAGATCGGAAGTTCGAGACCAGCCTGGCCAACATAATGAAACCCTGTGTCTACTAAAATGCCAAAAAAATTAGCCAGGTGAGGTGGTGCGTGCCTGTAGTCTCAGCTACTCGGGAGGCTGAGTCAGGGGAATCACTTGAACCTGGGAAGGGGAGGTTGCAGTGAGCCGAGATTGCGCCACTGCACTCCCACCTGGTGACAGAGTGAGACTCCGTCTCAAAAAAAAATTATTTAAAGACATGGGACTATAGCGGACACCAGTACTCCAAGATGGCGTCGGTCATACCATTGAAGGACAGGAAACTTCTGGACGTCAAACTAGGAGAGCTGCCAAGCTGGATCTTGATGCGGGACTTCAGCCCTAGTGGCATTGTTGGAGCATTTCGAAGAGGTTACTACCGGTACTATAACAAATATATCAACGTGAAGAAGGGGAGCATCGCGGGGCTTACCATGGTGCTGGCATGCTACGTGGTCTTCAACTACACCCTTTCCTACAAGGAGCTCAAGCACGAGCGGCGACGCAAGTACCACTGAAGAAGACAAGCTCTGCACTCCCCTCCGTGACCTTCTTGGCTTGAGCCCCTCCATAAGGAACAGTCTCGATTATTGCTGAATCCTTTCATATCCTAATGGAATTAACCTCCAAATAAAAGATGACTGGTAAAAAAAAAAAAAAAAAAGACATGGGACTAAAGGAATTTACCTAGAGAGAATGTACGGTTACAGAAGAGCAGTCGGCTCGGGACCACTTTCTGGACGACATCAATAGGTCTGTGAGAAGAGAGGACTTCCATTCTGGAAGTGATGTTTTCCGTAACAAAATGGAAAATGAAAAGCCATTAAAGATACTGAAAGTCACAAGTGGTCATCCACTGGGTTTAAGGGGGACAACTAGGTGTTCAATTCCAAAAGAAACACTCAACGTAAGAACATAAGTGAAGCGGGTGAGGCTAGGTGCGGTAGTGTGTGTCTGTTGTTCCAGGTACTCAGGATTGCTTGAGCACAGGAGTTTGAATCCAGTGTGGATGACACACTGAGATCCTTATATCTAAAAGGAAAAGAACATAAAAGTAAAATCCTGGCAGTCTAGCATCTCTACACTGTAGTCAATAATTTTACAATATTTTTAGCTTTCTGGAGATAGACCACCACTCACATTGTTTGCATGAGACTGTGTTGAACTTTTACTTTAGTGTCATCTTAATAATTCTTTTTTTTTTTTTTTTTGAGACGGAGTTTCGCTCTTGTTACCCAGGCTGGAGTGCAATGGCGCGATCTTGGCTCACCGCAACTTCCGCCTCCTGGCTTCAGGCAATTCTCCTGCCTCAGCCTCCTGAGTAGCTGGGATTACAGGCAGGCACCACCATGCCCAGCTAATTTTTTGTATTTTTAGTAGAGACAGGGTTTCACCATGTTGACCAGGATGGTCTCGATCTCTTGACCTCATGATCCACCCGCCTCGGCCTCCCAAAGTGCTGGGATTACAGGCTTGAGCCACCGTGCCCGGCCTCATCTTAATAATTCTTTACAAAAACGAGGGTCTAGTAGTTTTCCTGTGTCTCTATTTAAAGCCATGTTCGACTGGGAGCAGTGGCTCATGCCTGTAATACCAACACTTTGGTGAATCACGAGGTCAGGAGTTTGAGACCATCCTGGCCAAAATACAAAAATTAATTGGGTGTGGTGGTACGCACCTGTAGTCCCAACTACTCAGCAGGCTAAGGCAGGACAATCGCTTGAACCTGGGAGGCGGAGGTTGCAGTGAGCCAAGATTGTGCCACTGCACTCCAGCCTGGCAACAGAGCAAGACTCTGTCTTAAAAAAAGCCATGCTCGTATTCCCTCACACCTATGTTAGATGTTCTAGCTGACTTTTTTCTTCGGGCTGGAACATATCTCTTCTACCTTCCTTGGCAAGGAGCCTCCACAATTCGTCTTCTATCTCTCCCTGTCTTTCAGTCAGGTATGGGTTCAGAATGCCTTATTTGTGTAAACCATTTCAAGAAACAGAAAATTCTGGACTCTCACCTTCTTTTTCCTTCCCTCCCTCCCTTCTTTTTTTCCTTCCCTCCCTCCCTTCCTTTTTTTTTAAATTTCCTCAGGGGCAGTGGTTTTCAAATGTTAAATGAAATCTTCAGTTAAAGCCCCAAACAGGAAACAGGTAAACAATGGAATAAATGGTACCCTTTTCCCCTTTTGTAGGGACCCTAGAAGCATTTTAATGGAATCCTTGGGCTCCACGAATCACAGTGTGAGGACTAGAGCTGAAGTAGATTCATTACCTTCCTTTTTAAGGAGACTCTAGGCAAGAGCAGTCTTTAATCTCTATGAGCCAGCTATTTACCCAGAGAAGGCAAATTAAGATTATTCTCTGTGACAGCATCATGGCTAGGATTTCACCCTGGAGGAATGAATAGTGGATACTCAAAAAGCTTAATTACATTGCCTCTTTAAAGAGAATCATACTTCATCAGTTGATCAGAAAATATTATGCAGTATACGTAATAATTGAAATAATTTAATGCAAATACATAGATGTGATTTTTTTTAAAAAAAGGAAAATATAATGGAGTTTAAATAATGCTCACTTTGGAATAAGAAAACTTGGGTTCAGTCTCAGTTCTATCTCTTATCAGCTGAAAGCCTGGAGTAAGAGTGAGTAGTGTGACTTCTCTGAGCTTCAGATTCCTTATCTATTAGTTAGACATAAAATTATTTTTATAAATTTATGGTGAAGATTAATTTATGGTGACGAGTCCCTGGCGGTATTTGTTACAGTGTAGGCTCTTAACGTAAGACAAATGGTTATTATGATTACACAGTTGCCTACTTTTGAGACAGAGCTGAAAGCCTTGATCAGATATGGCCTCCAGCCCTGCAAATGCTGATGAGAGGCCTGGCTGATATTGAAATGGAGCATGACAAGTCTTTAAGGGCTAAGTGAAATGGATTTTGTAATGTATGGTTATACTTTGGATGGCTTCTCAGAAATTCAAGTCTCTCACATACCTAAGGAAATAAAAAAGCCAAAAAATGTTGGCACCTAACGGCCTAGATTCTTTTGGGTCAATATCACTTGTCCTCATTACTATTGTTTAATAGAGGTTGGGTCATGATCACAGCTCTTTAATACATTACTTCATCACTGGGACTCCTCCCTGAGTTTGCAGAGCACAAAACACAAATGATAAACATAACCAAGCACCATATTCATGCTAAAGGGTGTGCATCATTGAAATTGAGATTCACCCTATGCATTCAGTATAATGAAGGAAAGAAGGAAAGAGAAAAGCAGGAGCCCATTCAGCAGGCCTTTGGATCCGTGACGAGGTATTCAAACATTTTCCAAGTCCGTGGGAAGCTTTTGAGGGCTTTAAGGTAGGGGAGTGACACAAGCTGGTTCACATTTTCAAAAAGCACTGCTGTGGAGAGGACTGGTGGGAGGGGACTGAGAGTGGGTACAGTGGGGCAGCTGTGAGGAGGCATAGATGACAATGAATAGTGACTTGGAACTGAGAGGAATAGAGAGACGCAGGGCATATTTTGGAAACAGAGCCAATGGGACTCGCTGGTAGGTTGCAGGAAGTGAGAGAAGGGGAAGAATTCTGGCTTCTGGCTTTAGTAACTACATCAGTGGTTATCACTTTCGGAGAAAGGCTAGACTGTGATGTGATTAGGAATGGGATGAGGGGGAGTCGATCGTTTCACTTTGGAAATGTTAAGTTTGCAACATCAGTGAGACAGCCAAGCAGATACGCCAAGAAGGCATTTGGATATAGAAGAAATCTAGAACTCGGAGAAGTGGGCTAAGCTGGAACCAGAAGTTTGAGAGTCTTCAGAAAATAGTTTGTATTTGAATCCAAGGGGATAGATAAAATCATACAGGGAAAGAAGAAGAAGGGTATAGGACTCACCCCTGGGGACCCCAAAATTAAGATGATTGTAGAGAAAAAGGAACTAGCACAGGAAACCAAAAAGCCTGGCTGTGAGGAAGGAGGGGGAAAAAGATGACTACGGGGGAAAAAAGTAAGTATTAGAGGAGTGAAAGAGTCATCAACGGTGCCAAAGGCTGCTGACCTTCCTTTGTAACCCCCAAACCTCTTTATATCATAGTCAACAACATCCATGGGGCAAGGTTGATTTTGGCTACATCTCTATAGATATCTGATGGACAATTTTTTTTAACGTTTCTGAGTGTTATTTTCTCATTTGAAAAATAAAGACAATGCATGCACTTCTTAGACTTTGTAAACATTGAATTAGAAAATTTATATAGATAAACTATTCCCAGAATACTAGGCATATAATGCTCAATAAATGGCAGCTATTATTTTGAAGAAGCATTATGTTTGAAAACCAGAGGGCCCACATTCTAGTGAACATCCGACAATTAACAGTTACTTCCTTGCGTAAAAGTTGTATGTATTTTAATTTTCCCATCAGGAAAATGGGGACAATCATTTCTGTCTTGCCCTCTTTTCTCGTAGCACTGTCTGATGGATTAAACGGTGCGGTGAGTGTGAGAGGGCTCCATAAGCCATTCAGGGCAAAGAAGATATGAAGGATTTTTTGTTGTTGTTGAGACAATGTCTTGCTCTGTCACCCAGGCTGGAGTGTGGTGGTCTGATCACAGCTCTGCTTCCTGGACTCAAGTGATCCTCCCACCTCAGCCTCCTGAGTTACTGGGACTACAGCTGTGTGCCACCACGCCTGGCTAATTTTTGTATTTTTAGGTGGCCCAAGCTTACCAGGTTTCGGGGACAGCTCTGCAGCACTCTGTTTCCCTTATGTTCCTTTGGCGGGACCTACAAGAGTCAAGATGCTAATGCGAGGAGAAGCAACTGGTTCCTAAGGTGTGAGCTGTCTTCCTAGGGTACTTAATGCATCGTAGATGCTCAAGACTTAGCTTTTGATGGATTGAAAATATGTGGCCAGCATGATCCAGAGGAAATTGGGTGTCTTCTCAGCTCTCCTTGACTCTGGAAGAGGCAGGTACAATGGGAAAAGAGAAGTGGGAAAAAGGAAAACAGGAGGGAAATAGAATGATACGTGGGGGTGGAAGGAGAGAAAGTCTTGGAATTGGGAAGAGGACACGCCATCATCACAGTAAATTTGCTGGCATGAAGGATGCTGGAGTGATGGGTTGCTGAAGTGCTTCTGGACCCATCACAAAATGTTCGCAGATGAAAAAGCTAAAGTTAGATATGGGAAATGATGAATTCAGCGTTCTCTATAAAGGCTGATACTTTAGCCAACATTGGTGGTTTTCTATGGTATTTTAAACAAAAAAAAATCTTGATGTTATTCTTAACATCTCTTCCTTTGTCTCTAATGCCCAATTTAAGCAAATTCTGTTGAGCCTATTTGAAAATACATCCTGAACCTAACTATTCCTCTTTTCCTCCACCTTATCATCATCCTAGTCAGGTCACCCTCCCCTCTCCCCTGAATTAGGAAATGATCTTGTGCTTTTCTCTTGCCCTAGGTATGGTCTCTTGACACAGCAGCCAGAATGATCCTTTAAACACTTAAGATCATGTTACCTCTCTGCCCAACACATCCACTGACTTCCCACCTCACTAAGAGTAAAATTCAAAGAGCTCTCCACCACCTACGAAGCCCTGAATAAACCTGCCTCCGCCTACGTCTCTCCTTTCACGCATATGCTGATATTCCTATGACAAACGCAGAACACACCTATCTCAGGGCCTTTGTGTTTGGTGCTTCCCTCTGTCCGAAACATTCTTCCCTCAGATATTTGCATGGCTCACTTCTCACTCCTTCAGGTCTGCTCAAGGGTCAGCTTATCAGCCCACTTTCCTGATGGGCTTCTCTAAATTAGCACACACATTGCACATCCCTGTCCTCTATTCCACTTCTTTTTCCTTCTAGCATTTGTAGCCATTGTACATTTTTTTTTTTTTTTTTTTGAGATGGAGTCTCACTCTGTAGCCCAGGCTGGAGTGCAGTGGTGCAATCTCAGCTCACTGCAACATCCACCTCCCAGGTTCAAGCAATTCTCCTGACTCAGCCTCCTGAGTAGCTGGATTATAGGCGTGCACCACCACACCTGGCCAATTTTTGTATTTTTGGTAGAGACGGGGCTTCACCATGTTGGTCAGGCTAGTTTAGAGCTCCTGACCTCGTGATTTGCCCACCTTGGCCTCCCAAAGTGCTGGGATTACAAGCATGAGCCACTGCACCCAGCCACTGCCATTGTACAAACTTAGTAATATCTGTCTCTATGCACTAGAATATAAATTCTACGAGGGTGGAGATTTGCCTGTTTTCTTTTCAATCCATTATTTCTACTATCTGGCTTATATTAGGCACTGAAAAACATTTGTTCAATCAGTGAATAAATGAACCGAAACCTGATGTCTCAGAGCAAACAAATAAAGCATTAGGAATTTCAAAATGATCTGGAGATAATTCTTAATTCTGTTATTTGCTAGCTGTCTTTCAGCCACATTATCCATTTCTCCAGCCTATTACATGGGGTAATACCCAACTACATTTCTTATTAAAGGAAGCGTGGAATTGAACTGCAATGAGGGCAAGATAATTAACATTTATTGAGTGCTGTCTTTGGGCTGGACTCTTTACATAACATCATTCTCAAAATTCTCTTGTAAGGCAGGTGTCATTTTCTCCACTTAACTAGGACCAGTCTGAAAATCAGGGAGTTAAGTTAACAAAACAGTAAGTGTTAGAGTTAGGATTTTCATCCAGTGCTCTGTGGCCCTTAGACTCATGTCTAACCTTGCAGAGCTAAGCCCTCAGGAATAAAAAAAAAAAATTATTTTGTTTTTACTGTGGCATGCTTTCAACTGTTACTTGAACTGTTATTTTCAGGTTGGCATCAAGATCCAAATGTGAAAACCAGTTCTGCATATTGAGTTGTCATTGTGTGGAAGAATAAATAAAATATTTTCATTACCCATTGCAAGGGTCATAGTTGAGGCACTTATAATGAAAGATTAACAAGATAAAAGCACACAAATTTGTTTAATGTCAGTTTTATGAGATAGGGAGACCTTCAGAAATGAAGACCCCAAAGAAACAGGGAAATCTGTTTATTTTCCTGCTTAGGTTTGATGGTGCTGAAGTATGATTGGGGAGAGGGGTTAGGATCTAATAATGGTAATAAACTGGGCGGAATTTAGCAAGTGGCTGTTTGTTCAGATTCTTCTTGGCTTCTCTGTGTCTGAGGATCAGAATGTTCCTTTTTTCTGGGCATAGGGTGGGCACCACTGGAATAAAGATTTTATGACCTACTTCAGAGGAATGTTAGCTAGGTTTTATGGCCTGCTTCAGGGAAGAAAGGGTGAGGGGAGGTTGAGAATGACCTTCTTGCTTTTGGTGTTTTCTCTAATGCTAAGGTGCCATATTTTGGAGTAGCATGTCCTGAACCTCATCATCCTCAAATATTGCTAAAAGGACAACGGTGTGACAGAAAGACTTTAGCAGGTGAAACTTTCATTTCCTGTGGTTAAAGCAAGCAAAGGAAACTGCAGCAGACCCTCCTGAAAGACTGTAGCCAACCTGTAGGGTCAGCACAGCTTCCTAGGCCTCTGCCTAATCAGGAGTCATGCCTAGTTTCAAGAACACCCCGTGGGATTTGGCGGCTACTTTCACAGCTCTTCAGCTGATGTGAGGTCTGCCATTTACGACTTTGCAGGCTTCCTTTATGTGCGGCAAAATGGAGGGAGAAGTGCCAAGTCACAGCAAAATCCTGGCTTTCTTATTTCAAAGCGCCCCCTCCCACCCAGTCCTTTCTAATGCATGTTGTGGCTGCCACCCGTGGCTCACGGAATTTCATTTTTAGCTCTCTGTGTTCCAAATACATTCTCAGTGAGTGATATCTTCTACCTTTCAGGGTATCTGGGCCAGTTGTGTCCAGGTGAGTCACCTGTCCCAAAGGCACGCCAGATACTGTTAGAAAGCCCCATGAAAGTGGATCTACGTCTTATTAATCTTACTTTCATCTTGGTTGTGCTGGTGAAGAAAAATGCTTTTGTAAGAACAGTGCTTAAACAGGCAGGGTTTCCCACTTGTTTCTCAGCTCAGGTCAGGTGGCAATTCTGATCCCGTAAACTGGTTTCTTAAACCAGTGTTCTCACGATTTTCATATTTGTGGTATTTTTAGTGGCATAACTTGAAGGAATTAAAAGACTCATGTGATGACAGTAAATAAGCCAGTAAATCAGTCATTACTGATCAGTCTGAAGGACAGAAAACAGCCTTGTCTCACATTTTAATTTTCTTTTCAGTACTTGCTTGGTCTCTCAGCAACGCTGTGGCTGTTTGATAGAAATATTGACTACCCTAACTACTCTGTCTTACATACATAGAAAGAAGTAAATGCGTCTTTCTTTGGCATCTGTTTGATCTTGATGCAGTCCTTTCTGGCTCACAGCAAGTGTTGTTCTGCCCTATAGCCTCTCACACCACCCACTGAACGCACTGCCTATCTGGCAGCATTGCTGAATAGAATGTTTTTCATGCTAGCCAAAAAGTATTGGGTATGTTGCTCACAAATTAATAACACACCCACTTTTTGGAACACATATCTATGCAATATCACACTCTTTGTGAACCATCGATCTGGGCAAGTGCAGTCCAAGATTGTTTTGATTTTCTGTGTTCCATCTTGTTTTCCTCTTTTACCTATAACTGTATTTAACATCTGCTTTTGCCAAGATAGTTTTTGTGTGTGATTTTTTTTCTTTCTTTCAGGGTACCAGTCTTCCTTTCCTTTGGGTCAAATGAGATTACAAAACAATAATATCTGAGCACAGCTCTGTTCTCAGTAAAGGAATCCAGCTTAGAGAAATTGTGTCCGTCAAAAAGAGTATGAGTTTGATTCCTATACACTTAGTAATTGGGTGGTGTTAATCTAAACTCCGGTTCTTTTCTTTCCACTAAATTAGAGATCATAATGATACCTGCCTATGAAGATTAGATGCAATAATACGTGGAAGACATGTAGCACAGGCCACAGTGCTTAGTCGGTATAATTTCCTTATCTTAATGGCTCTCTCCTTTTCTGGATACCACTGTGTATCTGCTGGCACTGCTGCTGAAGGCCTTGGGTTAGGCCTAAAGAATGGGCGAGTTGAAATTGACAGCCAACCAGCAAGCAAGAGTTATGGACTAACTTTCTGAAGTGGCGGAAAGATGCACATTAACTCTGTTCTTCAAAAGATGTTTAAACATAGCTGTCTTCTCATACACCTGTATTTCAGGAATATCTCAGTAATTCCATTATATCATGATGTGAGTTTTCCTAACCCTGTACAGGATGATTGAAGAATCGAGCTGGCCATGCTTGGAATCAGGTGAGACTGTTACTCGATCTCATGGGACTTTCTTCTGAGACTATAAAGGCAACTGCTTCTCAAGTCAGTTCTTTCAGGGGAGGAAGGGTGGAGAATTTATCCGCTAGCTCCAATTTCTCATTGGTCAAATGTTTGCTTTCTAGTACATTAGTTCAATACATCTGGGTTGTGCCTACATGGGACCTAGCAAGCCTCATGTCATTTCATCTCTCAGCATTGACTGGACAAAAAGCAAAAGTGCCTAGTGTGGGCATGTGAAAATATTGTTAGGTTGCGCCTACATGAAATTAGTCAGAGTCCGACCAACATTTGTCAGTGCAGTGACTACTGGTGTTGGAACAAGTGCAGCAATGACAGAAATAGATGCAGTCAAAATATTGACATAGCCACAGGCTGCACATGATACAATCCACCCCTTGCACTACACACATCAATTCATGTGCTCCCATTATATCCAGCTGTCATAATAAACTGTGTGTGTGTGTGTGTGTGTGTGTGTGTGTGTGTGTATGTGTGTGTGTGTGTGAGTCCAGCTTTAAGTTCAGTAGGAACCTTTCTGTGTCATCTGACAAAGCATTCGGCCATCCATCTGATCCCCCCAGAACTGGAATCTTTAACCTTGTAGAACCTATGATTAGAAAGCACAGGTTCTGTGAATTTCAGAAATAATGATAAGAGAACTCAAATCTGTTTTGACCTTGTGGTTCCCAGATCCATGAATTCTTGCTATTTAGGATACAGCACCACCATGTTATTTGCCTTTTGTCAGCATGTAGTCTACAACCTAGGGGAAAGCAGAACTCTTTTTTATTTTTTTGAGAAAAGATTGATGTACTTTTTTTTTTTCTGTTTTGAGTTCCAACCCCAAAAATATTCCAGGAAAAGATAGGGGGAGGTTGGGCTTGTTCTTCTTCAATAGGCTTTTGCTGCCAAGGAAGACAGTGCACTTGCCCCACATCCAGGCTACCCCTATCCTGCTTCTTCCCTGCTTAGCCTGGGGGGGGTCTGTAGGGGTGGCAGGGGCAGCTGGAAGGGAGGGGCTGGGGCAGTGATGCTTTCGGGTGAGAAGTTGGGCTGAGGCTGGGGAACGGGGAAGAAACTGCCCATGTGCAGTTATCATTGCTCAGTGACAGAGCCTCAAAGCTTGGCCAGGGCTGAAGATACCACATGGGTGTGGGTGAGGCAGGCTAAGTGGGATGGCTGCAGCCAAGGAGTTGGGGGAGGGCAGGACTCAGGGCTGGCCCTCTCCCCTCTAACTGATGATTTGCTGAGGTCATCTGTAGCCTGTCATGCTGGCCTGCGAGGCCCCTCTCTTGCTGCCCATCTGAAGGCCAATGACATGCTCTCCCTCCTGCAGCTGGCTCTCTGTGAATTCCTTCTTATGCTCCTGCACTTTCTTCATAAACCAATTGGGATCTCCATGGTAGTGCCTGTCATTCTTGGTCACTGCCAAGCTGCCCAAAGCCATCAGGGTCCTCTGCGCTGCTGCCATATCTTTGCCTTCGAAGAGGTCAGCAGTCTGGAACATGTCAGTCTTGGCGACCCCATAGTTCTCAGCTCCCTTCAGGAACTGAGCCATCTGTTCCATCTGCTTGAAGACCATGGAGGGTGGGTTCCCAGGCACCTTCACAGGCTTGGAGCCATCAAGGTACAGGCTATTCACCAGCTTGCTCAGAATCACGCCATTCTTCAGCCAGACCTGCAAGTCCAGGCACCCATGGTCTGGGTGGCCCACATCAGGGCCACACTGCGCTATGGTCCACTCCACCAGCCACTCCTCCGTCTCCTCATTGTTCTTCTTGATTTTGGACTGCACTTCACAGGTCATGCCATAGGAAGGACCCTAGTTGGTCATGCATGGGGAGAGAGGGCTTCCTTGGGGCTTGCAGGAGGGAGTGAAGACGTGTCTGGGCTTGGACAGAGAGGACTGGGAAAGCAGAACTCTTGAGCTGTTGCCTTTGCTGAAGTTTTAACAGGGCTTTCCACTGTTCTACTGGACAGAGTTTCTTGATGAAGGTGTGCATAGAAGACCAGTGGATCATTTAGTCTTGCATCCATGTAGCCATTCCTTTGGCACAAATTGAGATTTTGTTCTGAAGTGCTTAATGGAATACAATACACAGAGATCAGATAGTCTGTAAGCCGGTAGATAGTGGTGCTGAGGGAGGTACAAGGGAAGGCAAACTAACACCATAAGTAGATTTCTATTTCAGTGAGACCAAATCACAGTCCCTTTCATGGTGGAAATGGTCCATTGTAGTAAACCTACTGCTAAACTTGGGGTTGCCTCCAGGGATGGTGCCATCTTGATGGCTCAGAATTAGTCTCTTCTCCTAGGAGACTGGACATTCACCATGACAGTAGCTGTATCAGTCTTTGTGAGAGGAAGTCCATGCTATCAGGCCAACTCAATGTCTTCACTTCTGCCACATGGCTCATTTCAGTGACAGTGGTTGCTAAAGGGGGCAATCCATAGAAAGATTCCTTCTGTCCCTTTAATTGTTGATCACTTTTCTGCATGGAATATTCTCTGAGTATTTATGTGAGATACAAGGACATAAATACTTTGTGATCAGTCCTATCCATTCATTTATATCCCTCTTTCTTAGAATTCTTTGTTCTTGATCTTCTAGTGTCATTCCTTCCAAGCCCTTCGACAATTAGCCAAGTCATTGACGACTTACTGGGAATCTACGTAGGTCTGTACCTGAAGCCACATCTCATTCCATTACAATTAAATGACCAAGTGTACTGCTAGCAGCTCTGGCCACTGAGAGAATTTCCCTTCACCACTGTCCTCTAAAGGTACCCGCTAGTGGGATTATAATAACAATTGTCCATTTTTAGTCAGCACCGACATATTATGCCACCCGTCTGTGAACCAAGCCCAAGTTCTTTCCTCTGCTGACAATTGGTTATAGAGAGCCTTCTGTAAATTAGAAGTTGGAATTTTAGAAGAGGCATTGGTGTGATGAGGGTAAGTGACTTGGGATCTGAGCTACTTGTTTATGAAATACACTTGTGCCTTCTTGAACTGCTTGGACCTGATCCCTAAGGTAGCATTTCCATGGAATAATGTGTTGTCTTGCACTTGCTCCAACTATGACACAGTGGATCACATAAGATTCAGCATATGATGGGCAGCTTTGGATACATAGTTACTGATGCCAGTACCCAGTCATTGCTTTTTTTTTTTTTTGAGATGGAGTCTCACCCTGTCCCCCAGGCTGGAGTGTAATGGCGTCATTTCGGCTCACTGCAACTTCTACCTCCTGGGTTCTAGTGATAATCCTGCCTCAGCCTCTTGAGTAGCTGGGATTACAGGCACCTGCCACTACATCTGGCTAATGTTGGGTCAGGCTGGTCTTGAACTCCTGACCTCGTGATCCACCTGCCTCGGCCCCCTGAAGTGCTGGGATTACAGGCATGAGCCACCACACCCGGCAAGGCATTTCTTTTCAAACAGAAAAGTGCTCTCTGCTACAAAAGCCATGATCTTACCCTCAAGCTCCAGGAGGCACTGTAACGACTCTTCTATTGGGGCTTGCCTGGTCCTCCACCCAGCATTCTCATCTGCTACTGTCACTTTTAGTATACAGCCTGAGTAGGAGGACAGGTGAGTCCGTAATCTCAACTTGTTGCAACGCCTCTTCTTACTCTGGATTTCGTGTAAAACCAGAGCCTTCTGAGTCACCTGATAAATGGATTGGAGCAGTGGTCCTAAGTGCAGTCTGTGCTACCTCCAAAACCCGAAGAAGCCAACGTAGTGATTGGAGGTATAACTTTTTCTTAGTGGTAGGAGGTGCAACAACTCATTCTTGTCTTAGAGATATGCTGTTCAATAAAGTAGCCACTAGCTCCATGTGGCTATATAAATGAATTTATAAATATATATATATTCGGGCCAGTGTGGTGGCTCATGCCT